>NC_091139.1:36269334-36569334 GCF_041381155.1 Argopecten irradians
GGGTCTAAGGGTATAGATGAAAAATCCTTATAAATAATATAATGGGAAAACGTAGTGTAAGATGCTGAAGTACGATTTTATACATTAGTAAGGACTATGAACACTAGAATATGTTCAGATATATATGTAAATTGTATTTAAATACCAGTACCATGTCCTTGTAGTAGAGAGAGAGAGAGAGAGAGAGAGAGGAATGGAGAGTCAGGGAGAAATCTAGAGAGGAATGAAGACTTTAGGAAGATATTTCGTGATATGGAGAAGCATGTCATCCCCGATAAAAAAACACATTATCATTCACATGCACATATGCATTTTATATGAAGTTAGATAAAACGTCACGCGGCATATCATGTCAAAAGATAAAGCATGAAGCATCAATTATTTCCCGGAAAAAGTACACGTGGCATAAAGATCGTTAGAGATCCCGGATAAAGATCGTTAGAGATCCCGGATAAAGAGTCGAGTCGTGGTGATACGGTCAGCGCTAAAACTGTCAATCACCGCTAAATCACGTCTATATAGAGATGATTATAGACTTTTTACAGCATATTTAAAGACTTGCTTCATTATATAGTCATTGATTACAGCGTGGGTCAGATATGGGAAATTAAAGTACATCTTGCTTTACAAAGGAACATGAAATTGGTCAGAAACAGCAGGGCATATTAAGCCATCCATCAGTGCTCAAGTGTGGTGAAATCAAGGTATCTTTAATTCGGGGAAACAACAACTGTTTATCAACAACGTTTATTGGTTTATGTGACTGTTATTCTCTGTGACTTGTCTGTGTTTTTTCTCTCCAAAAGTAAGGAAATGAAACAGAAGTAATCGGTCCCATAAATCTATAAAATACATAATACATTAATGTAGGTCTGGAGTTTCCGCATGGTCAACATTGTAATCAGAGGTTGTATACATTGTACGTGTTGTACGCGTAATGTTGTATTTATATCTGTTAAAGTAATGTTGGTCTATTAAAGAGAATCTTTTATTACATAATTAATATAGTTGATGGGGGTGGAAGTAAGTAATGGTTCAATTGAATGACTCCAAATCGAAACTGAACTCAAATACTCGATCTACTTAATTTTTTGAGCCTTGGAGAGAATGATTTTTTAATCTAATTTTCAACGTAAAAAATTCAAAAGGGAGACTAGATATTTACAATTTATGAAATTCACATAAATACTACAAATGTGTTATTCACTCTAACTTAATAGAAAATTAATTACAAAATGTTCATTATACTTTAGAAAATATATAGATATATATTATGTAGTAAACACTAGATTATGTCAAAATATGTGTATAAATATGTCCATGTTGTCTTTCGTTTCTTCCAGAATAGTTTTTAAAGATGCTCCACCGCCGACAAATGGTATTTTTTTCACTATCAAAACCAAGAACAGACGATTTAGTATTTTTCTTTAGTTACAAAAGTCACTTACTTTACACCATTACCACCATGGAAAAGCTTGAGCTTCTAATTTTTTCTTCAAGGTAAAAATATGAAAAATAATTAATTGCATCCTGAAAAAATTCCTTGGCACTATATCCTATATGAATGAAGTACTGAATGCTCATGTACCAAAGGCAAAATAAATTATTTTGTATATTTTTGTGTTAATTAGACAAATATATACACGATTAAACATCAATTTTTGTTCAAATAATAAATATCATTTATGCTCTGTCAGCGGTGGGGCATCTTCAAATGAAATCATCCTTGTATTTGGTTCAATGCCAACGATTGTAAACGCATTTAGGTGGTCAAAGAGCGATAACTCTTGTGTCGTTACAGAACTTTGCACATGGCTAGCTTATAAAACATCAAGGACGTATATGAGAAGGATAAGTCACACTGAGTTTTGGGCAAAGACAGCGCAGGCGCAGACGACTGATTTCCTTTGATATCCGCCGTCGCAGCCTTTGATGTAGCATGGGGGGTGCGAGGGTTACCGTCTTACTTTCTGAAGCGGGCTGCCATTTCATAAGCGGTCGTATTTTTTTAACGATAGTTTAAGACATTTCTTCTAAATCTTCCGTCTTAAAGCAAGTTATAAACGTTGTGAAATTTAATTTACTTTACATTGGTGTTTCGTTTGACTCGATAAGACAAGTATTTGTTGAGAAAAACGGTTTTTATTCCCGGTTCATAAGCGTCTCGCGTGGTGTTTAGTAGTGTAAAGAGACAGACGCGAATCCTTCTCACTTATAAATCCTTGTAAAACATACTTCATTAAATGAAATATTTGTTTATTGAAAATAAAAGTTATTATTACAATGATTTACAATGATATGTTTGTTATTTCAGATACATTTGATGGAATGTTAAAACAAGTTTATCAATTGGTAGCTGAGAATTCATGTCAGACAAGTTCTCCGCAGTACAAGTGGACGGATTATCGACAGTCATTAATGACTGAATCAAACAACTCATTTCCAGTAATATTTCAGTTACTGAAATCTCTGAAATAATAGTTGTAACAACAGCAAGGCTTTTTCTTCACAATTCGTTATTTTCATATTACAGAGTTATCTGCTGTTTGGTAGGTACTGATTGTTGCACCATGTTTTTATGGGAGTTAACAAAATATTTTTTAAAGAAAACGACACATTTCACCCACAAATAATGACGTCACAATCGATACCTACCTAAAAGGGAGATTACTCTGTAATATGCAAAGACAGAATACTTAGAATAACATAGGGAGTAGGCATTTCTGTCTTTTCACATGTAAAATAAAGTCATTCAGATACACTTCTTCTCCTCTCCAACAGAAAATGAAAATAAGTTAACCTAGTCTACACAGTACATTGTTCGTCTATCCCCGGACAGCATTGCCATGAACATTAATTCTGTGTATGGATATAAAATGGTCATATCCTGATTCTATTATGACACGTAGATGCTGGGCTTCTGCTCCATTCACAGAGATGTCTTCGTTTTGTAGATGGCCATCTCCATGTGTCAACTCTGTAAATGTCAACAGATATTTCTCAGTGCCAGTTTTTAAATTTAAACAATTTTAATGCAAATCTTATGCAAATAGATTTGTCATCAGGCAAAGCCTATATTAGCCATCCCCAAACAAATCTGGAATGTTACAATTGTCAACATAATATTTTAACATTTAACATTACGTCTTGAATCAATATTATGTTAGTGTATCTCACCAATCTATCACCATAGAAAATATCTAAGGTATCCAGGTACACGTATTTGAACAGTTTATTATCTACACCATGAGCCTAGCTATCTCCCATTACTTTTATTTTACCCTTAAGACATGTATAATAAGTATAATAAGTAATTATAAGGTTTATAGATGAAGATTTATTATGCAATTATTTAATTGATAAAACATCAATATATGTCTTGTTTACACAACAAGCATGGAGTCCTATTCCCCTTTAAACTCCTCTCCTCATTTTTCTTTCTTCTCTTCTAGATCTAAAACTGTGGCTGTCATTTAACATTATTTTGCAATTACATGTTAGAAATAGAAGTCATATAATGTTTCTGTTGAAACCCTTCAGAATGTACAAAAGCGATGGCTCACTTTTATTCTATTCCGTCTTTGCATATTACAGAGTTAGCTCCCTTGCTGCTAGGTATCCATTGTGATGTCATTAATTTGTGGGCGCAATTCAGATCGTTTTCTCGGAAAATTAAAGTATGATGTTATGCTTGCAAACCCATGACGTCACAATCCTTACCTACCCACAAGGGCTGATAACTCTGTAATATGCAAATACAGAATAAACCTGTTTCAAGCTATATGCCTGTTATAATAACAGATTTATAAAACAATTAACACTGCCAGCATATCAAAGTGTATTCTGTAATTAAATATTGCAATAATTAAACTAAATTCAGAACACAATAATAAGTGTATATCCCAACCTCTGTCTACTTTATTTACGAATTGAAAAAAATAAAAATTAGCATCCTGGACGCTTGTTAGATAAAATCCATCATAACAGTACATTTACCTGATTGCAAGAAAGTAACAAGTTACAAGAAGAAATATCAATTACCTCTTTCTGTTATCTTCTCAAACTTCAATGGATCTGGATCTTTACATTTTTCAAATACAACATTTTTTACTGAAAAAGAAAATTAGAATTCAATAGCTATGTAGTTTCCTTTCATATTTAAACTTACATATGTATCAAAATTGAAGTACAGTGTAAATTAAAGGTATACAGGTAGATTTTCTGTAATCTAACCACAGGCAGACAACATTGTACGGTACACTAATTATAACAAGACTTTTGATTACAGTTTTTGTAGTAATTACCAGAAAAATCAATGTAAACAGTATTAATATATGTTTCTGTAATAACAAAATGATAGTTATTCTGTTGTATAAGTTACATATAAATATTAATTACTGTATAAGTTAACGTTACAATTGTCCTTTGACATCTATTCCATGACTTACCATTTGAGCAACATAATTCAATTCTTGCTATGTTGACTACTGATGTAAAAGTCAAAATAAATTCCTGTGGAAACAAGCCAGTTGATGACCAGAATGTTTGAGTGTCTCTGAAAAATAAACAAATAGAAAACTTGGTAAATAGTCACTTTGGATTTAATTCATCAGTACTAACATTATCACTTAAAAAACTAGTTGACCAAGCTTTATTCACATGTATGTTTAGGCAAACTGGTACATAATTATACCGAGCTACAGTTCAGTACAGCTCTTCACATAACATGGTCAATTTAATATCAAGAATCTCTAACTGTTACTGTACCCCCCCCCCCCCCTTTTCTCAGTGTGAAGGGGTTACATATGATGAACAAGGAGATCCCTTTTTATCATTAGTTAGGTATAAAAATATTCACCCATCTATCATATTTTCCGGTGGGTAGTTATCATCACTAGAAGTCGCTAGAACAACGGCGGCTCCAGCACTTCTCAAGGCAACATCAAACATTGTGCTTGTTTCGATTCTCAGCTGTCAAACTATGTAGTAAAGACTGCGCATGTGTAGTAATATTTGACTTCCGTTATGTCGTACAACAAGTGCGCGAAACTTCGAAGAGTTGAGTTGTGATACAGTAGCCTAAATGGTATTGAAGACAGTTATTTTGCCTATGTATATCATGTGTTACTGCAAGGACATCATTGGTTACCCTGGTAAGATACAATTTCCCATTTATCTCCCCTGTTTCTGCTTAGGTAGCGACACTTCAAGAGGTCCCACGGACCTGTATCCGCTGATCACAATTTTAGAAATTAGACGGACAAAACCTCCACTTAAATAGGAGCCCAGAGCAGTGTTCTCCAGTACATTTAACATGTTATTGCTCTATATCTTAAATACCTAAATACATGTTTCCTACACGATAGATGTTTCAAATAGCACTGATTAAAAATAAAATAAAATAAATCGATTAGATTAATACAATGTAACTATTAAAAATGTACAGAGATATAATTTCAATGTGCTTAGCAGAAACATATAATAAAAAAATACATGTTTGAGTTTCTTTGCTTAATCATTAAAGTTGTATTTCTGGTAATTTTCATTGTAACGATATATTGCTTAAACATTTGATATTTGAACATGCACATGTAACTTATTGATTAAGCTCCCCAAAAGAATATGTCGGCCTATAAGAGCGCCGAAATCTAGGGATCATATATTCCTGGTTTTGAATACAGCGCCTTCAATCACCGCCATGTTCAGTACCTTTGGCTTTTGTCGGCATTCCAAATTGTACGGCGTGACTTGTGTCCACACGTCCTGCACGTGGTGATCCAGGAAACTAGCGTAAGCGCACATGTGTTTGTTTACGTTTTCCTTCTGGCTAATATTAGCAAATCGTGCTGGTATATGTCCACAGAGCGAGTATTTGAAACATCTAATTCACACATTGCCGTAATTCAATATTGTGTGTATTAAATATTGTAATGTGCAAGCATTATTTTCTTTGTAGATCCAGTCTGCTGAGGTCGACCGCATGTTTTGTTTATGAAAAAAAATTGTTGACATTTGGTTTCACAACTCTCGTGTTACTTCGAGATTGTCGCGACGATGTTCGGAAGAGTTCGGAATGATTCGGCATCTTTCGAGCTTATTTTTGACGTGTACACGTTAAAAAGATTTTTTACTTCTATAATTAAAAATACTTCCAGTGCTGCAACTTTATAAAAAGTGGTAAAAGTAGAAAATTTAAACCTCGGACAGACGGGGGAAAATGTGTATAACACTTGAACAGTTTTTACTATGACAAAAAGAGCGAAAGTGATAGACCATACAACTTTAATATTCTCTGTTTTAAGATAAACCAAAAACAAGGGAGATAACACTTAACACTTCTGGTACGTGTATAATGTATGTCTGGAAATAACGAATATTATTCAAAATGAAATGGAATATCAAGCAATAAGTACAATAATTTGAAAGATTCTGATAGTCTGATTTGCAGATTGATGTGTTAATTTGATTAATTTCATGATAGATATAATTAAAACAAAGAAGGCAAATAAAAATAAATTGACTAAATCACACAGGGAGGTAATTATTATATATGTAACAGGAGAGGAGAAAATGTAGCGGCCAGACCGGGATTCGAACCTGGGACCCTCAGAATACTAGCCGAGTGCTCTACCGACTGAGCTTCCTGATCAACGATGATCCACCCAGTCCAATCCCGCTACGTATATACTCCTCCCTCCTTTCTCGAAGTCTTCGCCCTCAAAGACACACAAGAACCTACCAAACACCACCACCGTGGGCTATTTAGTTGGGCGCCAATTTTGTAACAGGAGAGGAGAAAATGTAGCGGCCAGACCGGGATTCGAACCCGTGACCCTCAGAATACTAGCCGAGTGCTCTAACGACTGCGCTACCTGGTCACCGATGATCCACCCAGTCCAATCCCGCTACATATATATCACATGCATAAATTGTGGTTCATCATACATACTGATTGACAAAAATCATTAGCTAGTGATATGTGAATTTTCAGTATATCTATCGACTATCGGTATATATACATTAAAATGTGCTAATTTCAAAAAGAAATTTGATGTACATGTACAAGTATTATAGCCATCTACAAATTGTAGCTAAATTTAATGGGTCTGTTAGTATTTAAAGTTTTTGTCAACCATTTCATATAGTGTTGTGCAACTTGTAAAAGCAGTTGTTTAAGAAAACTTAGTGTAAAACATATCTTCAAACATGTGTCAAGTGACCAACTTATCGACAAAATGTTTTAAACCAAAATACCAGTACATGTATGAAAATCATTATAGGAGGAGTTATTGCCCTTGGCTCCAATTCTACAATTAAAGGATTGTTTTTGTCAAATACAATACATTTTCACATAATTTAAATTTGCTTTGTGAATTCCTATTTAAACGTTTGTGTAATCATGTTCTAGCAAATCAAAAACTGTGAACTTTCAAATTTACAGGTATTGTTCATCTCTATATTATGATAGATATACATATGTATGTGTAGCGGGATTGGACTGGGTCGATCATCGTTGACCAGGTAGCTCAGTCGGTAGAGCACTCAGCTAGTGTTCAGAGGGTCCTGGGTTCGAATCCCAGTCTGGCCGCTACATTTTCTCCTCTCCTGTTACATATGTATCTGACCTATCTATGTACTTGCAAAGAAAGGTATAGAACCATGTGTTATACCTAACAACACACAAGTAATATTAAGTGATGATTCAAATATTTTTAAATTTCTATTTTTAGGTGAGCAAAAAGCAGTCTCTCTACATCCATGGTGGTGAATTTGATACAAAGTTGAGAATTGACAATTCATCAAAAACATGATGACTACACCGAACTCTCTGCTTAATCTCGTTATACAGTACGTTTCACAGCATCTTGAACTGGTGGAATCATTTGAGGGGTTTCCAGAAATTGTTGGAGAACTTATCTTTAGAGCAGCAGAATCAAACAGTAAATTTGATTACCATGGTGATGAGTATCATGAGTGCCTGAGAAGATTAGTACTGTTTACGGATGCCTATGGCGAAGTTGTACTATCAAAGTTATCGCTGACGAGGAGATGGTCAAGTCTTCATCTGTATAAATGTCACCTACAGTTATTTCGAGACTTGACTGCGTTGGAGCTGGCCGAGTGTGGACTAGATGATAATGATGAATTATTACCACATATTGGTCAACATTTACACAAGTAAGTTAATTTCAAAGAAAAAAATGTTTGCCATAATATGTACATGTGTTGTATCATGAACCTTTTTCATGTCAAAATGGGGATTTCTGGATAATAAGAATTATTTTACTTAATATCCGAAAATTGTTTTGACATTTTTCTCATGTGAACTATTCCATATCTATTTTGGAGGCTTTTATGCAAACTAGCAAGTGGCACCACTTGGAAATGAATCTATTACTTTGTCCGTCTGTCCATCAACAATCAACTTCTTATTCATAACCGCTGGTCGGAATTTAACAAAATTTGACTGGTAGCATCCTTTTGGGGTACTGACTGAAAATTGTACAAATGGTTGGGCTGATCCCACCAGGGGCCTGAGGGGCGGGGCCAAAAGGGGTCAGTTTTCATATAAACAACTTCTCTGAAACTAAGCAGTGGATATATATATAGCACTCATGTTGCATTAGTGATTTTCTTATGGGGTGGTGATTCAAAATGTACAAATTGTGGGGCTGACCCCAGGGGGCCTATAGGACGTGGCAAAAAGTGTCAATTCGACTATTACCATATAAATGACTTCATTTATAAAACTTCAAGCATTGGATATCACTCATATTGCATCCTCATAGGGTGGGGATTCAAAATTGTATAAATGATGGGGCTGCCCCCCCTCCCCCTGGATCCTTAGGGGGGGTTGCAAAAGGGTCAAATTGGCATTTTCCATATACAAATATGTAAACGACTTCTCTGAAACTAAGCATTCGATAACACGCATATTGCATTTGTAGCATCCTTGAAGAATTTGAATTACCAGGTAAACATATTAAGCTTGTTTAATGTCTTTGTTTTAGACTGAAGTGCCTGTCGTTACAACAGAACAAGCTGACTGATAACGGCCTGGTGAGGATGACGACACCCTACAGAGTGATGGGGGTCGGTCCAGGGGAGCTAGAAAGTATTAACATATCAGGTATGATTGTTATGCCATTACCAGGAAATTAAGGGCAAACAATGTTGTTAATCCGTCCCATCCCATTTTGTCCTGTTCCAATTTCATATGGAGAGAGGGACAGTAATATATTTACCTTATTTAAAAGATGTGTATCATGTAAGTTTTACAATAATATAATTCCTTTTTCAGGAGTATGAAAAGTAAATATTTTTATGTATTCATTTAAAGAAATTATTCATAGTTCACATTTCCACATCAGGTTATTTTGAGAATAAGGAATATTTTGAAAGCATTACTAAAACATTTATGTATGTAATATCAACTTATCTTAAATTTCTAAATTCATATACCGGTATTTATATTGCCACTGCACAGTACCTATATATTGCTACTAGGCCCAATGTATCTTATTTTCAAATATTAACATTGTCAGTTAGGCTCTGGCGTACCAATACCACAATCAGAGTTCTAGAGGTCATTGGAAACACTGGGTTTAAATCAGTGTGATAAATCACTGAAAAAATGTTATTTAAATATTTTTGAAATGGATCAATATGAAAATTTATTCTAATTGAAATATTTGAAATGGATTCAAGTGTTGTAGTTTGTATATCAGGTTTATTTCATTCTTTAGTCTGTTGTCCATGACAACACACCGAAAATCAGAGGCACCCAGTAATTCACGCCAAATCATAAGCTGTTCCATCGACCGATATTTTTCTCTATGCAGTTGTATAAGTTTTATTTTCATGCTTTATTTTTTTTATCTGTTCTCTTTTTTAAACTATAATGCCTACTTTAAATGTAAATATAAGTATTGGTTGTCATATTTTTTACATGCATTGGTGTGTAACCTAGATTGGGTGTTTTAGGCATAGCTATCATGGTGCTCTAACGCCTACCACTGGATATGCTAGAACACCCAATGCATGTTACACACCAATACATGTCAAAAATATGACAACTAATGCTTAACTAGATGACATTGTAACCAATTTACAAAGATTCTGTTGCCATTAGCCCTGAACCATGGAAGATATAGTGATTGAACTTAAAGGATAAATAGTACATATTAAAAAGAAGACAGAAAAACGAATTTCTTGTATAACTCTTTGTTCTCTACAGATAACCAAGAAATCACTGGGTCGGGTGTTCTCAAGTACTTGTCTGCCTTCCAGGATCTAGTTGAGATCAACATCACAGGAACCTCAGTGAAAGTATATTCTAAAAATTAAATTTAGGCAAACTGTGGAAGAAATGAGAGGAAGAAAATTAGTTGGCAGTTTGTTTGTCGCAATAATAGCTCTATAGAGCTAATGTTGTTTTCTTACTTAATATGTGACGGTAAATAAAAATTCTTGTATCTATAATATGTGACGGTAAATAAAAATTCTTGTATCTAAAAGGTTTTCCATGCAAATTTTGACCGGTTTTAATTAGCCATGACAGCTGAACAAACGTATTTATACTTTTGTCTTCCAGATCTAGCTTTAATATGCTACATGTATTTTTAAACAATCAAATATTTAGCGGTAAGTCGTGACTTTTCAGCCAATGAAAGAGGGGTTTTGCCTGATTTCAGAGAAATGAGTCCCTACTGAAGCTATGGCAATTTGATATAAAGAAGGAGAGCAGCACTTCGCCTGATGTGATAAACACAGGATGGGCAGCTGATGTGGTAGATAAGTGGGCAGTACAGGCTGAACAATCACTGGTGATGGCAGATAAGGAAAAGTCAACCACACAACGCTTCTGTAAGTCAGCCTGTTTAATAAACTGTATTGGTTGTAGGTGATAATGGTTTCATAATCACATGTACATTAAGATGGTTGCCAAAAAGTTAGATGTGGATAGGTTTGCGCTGTTCATGCATCTACAGTTTATATTTGTGCTTTTGGTATGCAAGACCTATTGACTGCCATACTACCCTGATTGAGAGCGATGCAAGTATACAAACCCAAACTGCGACTGACTTGTATTGTGTATACATGTACTTGCATTGTTCTCAGATGGGGAAGCACGGCAGTTATGAAGAACTAATTAATTGGTTTCAAGGAACCTTTCAAATGAAATTTTCATTTGGAAAGTTTTTAGTGAAGGACCATCAAAAAATTATCGTCTGTCATACTTCTGCCATTCAAAACACTTATAGGAAGCTACAATGCATTGGACTTATTACTAGAGCTGAAGCAAATTCAACAGATCTAAAGCAATGTTTTATTTATTATCATAAAAAACATATAGATCATAATTCTATTTGTTTTCAGATTCAAATAAAAGAAAGGATGAAGAAAATTATTTTAAATCAAAAGGAACTTTTAAGAATACAGTCAGTGGATACAATATAATACTATCCAGAATCAAGAATGATGGTTCTAAGACAACACCTGAAAATATTGTCATTCATCAAAGAAATGACAGGATATCTTTACCAAGATGTAGTAGTGAGTTCCGTGGTAATAATAACATAAAAGAAATGGATAATTCGGTTATAACACCGGGGTTGTCCAGTGATTTTGGAATTAACGATTTAGAAATTATTAAAGAATATGGATTAAAAGCAAACAAATCTGATGACCTCTCTACAATGTCATCCAGCCAAAGTCTCGCAGGTCAACATATGATATGTAGAGAAAAGACAAATTCAGATCTACATGTTGCTAAACGGAGGAAAGTTACTGTTTGTAGAACTGAGCAGACGGACACACGTGATGATTATGATAAAGTGGAATGCATTGACAAGGACAAAAAATTATCAAAAGACAATTGTCCTGAAAGGATCAGTAATGAAACTGAAATAGAAATTCAGAGACCATTTAAATCAACAAAAACAGACAAGATGACAAAGAGTGATATAGAAATAATGATGGGTTACATAGGGTCCAAATCCGTGAGAACTAGCGATCAGAAAAACTCTGTTATGGATAGTATATGTGGAAGTGAAAATCAGATGAATAACAACAAGAAGCGGAGATTTTTTCAAAAAGGTGAAGCAGAACTAATGAAAACATCAACAAAGGATTCAGTAAAATATTTGAAGAGGAAGAAATCGTTTTGGAACCATATCAACAGTACAACATAGTGCGTATAATAAAAAGGATTTTGATATTTTCAAAATAAGTCTTAGTTTATTATTACAACGTCAAGAAGATGAACATAACTTTAATATCCCAATTGGTTACATTTTCTTTAAATCAGTTCCTATTTTACATCATTTTTAAAGACATACTTTCATAATTTTTAACATAAACGGTATGGCATTGTTACAATTGCGGATAAGTATTTGATTATGACATAAGTTTCAATAGTTTCAAAAACATGCCATTTTCATATGCAAAAAAACAACAACAACACTCTACAATGATACAACAGTGTATGCATACACAATCTATACCAACCCAAAAGAGCAGATAACTTTGTAATAAACAAATAGAGAATATCTCTTCTGATGTCATATTTCTGATTGATTTAAAGGTCTCGACTGTTTTGGGACCTAGTATATGATAGGATAAATAGCTACGAAAATTGCCTAACTAAATGACCTGTCAAATATTTTGATCTACTGGCATTAAAACTACTGTAAATGTACATATTTTAGATGTAAATGTAGTTTTATTTTTGCGCTTCATGTACAGCGCTAAAATTGTTCAAGGGTATTTTCTGTATTTATTTTATCTGCGCTAATTAATCATAATTTACAGTTTTTCGCATTTGCTCTAAAATTTGACTGTGCTTAGAAATAAGTATGTTTACAGTACGTATCTATTGTGATTATACACACCAATTTTACTTAGAAAAAGTTTTAAACTGTGAGATACAGAGAACATACAGTAGTTCTATATAGATCTGAAGGAAAGCAAAGACGAGAAAAACCCACTTTGTATATCGCCAGGAACGTACTCATTATATATTTTATATAAATATATATTTATATAAATATATATTTTATTTATTATTAGTTTAACGTCCTATTAACAGCCAGAGTCATTTAAGGACATGCCAGTTTTTTTGGTGGAGGAAAGCCTGAGTACCCAGAGAAATACCAATGACCAGCGGTCAGTACCAGGCAACTGCCCCACATGGGATTTGAACTCGCTACCTAGAGGCGGAGGGCTTGTGGTATTATGTTGAGGCTTCTGATACTACTCGGCCACCGTGGCCCCAAAAATAGATACAAACATGTTGCTGGTGTTGAAGGGCCCACATAGACTGCCCAACGACTGCCCACGACAACCAACCTGCACAGTAAGACACCACATTCGCCACCCTCATGGCTGACAGTTTGCTCATAGGCGTCGTTGATATGGTCTCCTACGGCACTTGTCAGCTCCACCAGTACAGCCTGCTTGGATGATAAAGACCAAATCACTATGACTGGTCTTTGATTGGTAACTGCTATATCTGGTGAAAATGTCATATGGCCATTCAGATCTTCCAACAAATGCCAATCTCCACTGCCTTCCTAACTGCTTTTCCCACTCTGGTC
Source organism: Argopecten irradians (assembly GCF_041381155.1). Classification (NCBI taxonomy): domain Eukaryota; kingdom Metazoa; phylum Mollusca; class Bivalvia; order Pectinida; family Pectinidae; genus Argopecten; species Argopecten irradians. Next base: position 36,282,933 of record NC_091139.1, read on the forward strand.
TCCGGCCTTGGCGAGATTAATAAATTTCCAACTGACTTTGTCCTTTTTTAACTCTTTCTGCTGCTTTCCAAAGTGTCTTCAAGTACAGAAAAAACCTAGTCGTGACGCCATGTGTACCTTCCATCTGCTAGAGTCAATGAGCAAGAAGAAATGTTGTACTCCAAATTGGCTGGTCTGCCACAGAGGTTACAAGCAGGGTTGTCTGTCATTCCCCACGTTACCAAGTTAGAGGGAGTCGGCAATATGTCCTAGACAGACTTTAGTTGGAATTGCAGCCTTTCATTTCTTTTCATTTCAACCAATTTTATTGAATCAATCAAAAGGATTGGGCAACAGGCTATGCCTATATAAGCCCTTTCCTAGCCAGAAACTATAATCAAATTAAAGTATATACATGTATTAAGTTGATTAAACAACATCTTAATTAAACAAATTTGGTATGTAACAAAAGAATATTATTATTACTATCAATATGCCAAGTATTATACTCTTATGGATATATAAGTTTGGGAATAAATTTCATATTGATATTTTTATATATAATATAATTGTACAAGGGAGATAATTCATTAATAGACTGAATAATATTATAGTAGTAAGATAGTAATTAGTTATGTAATATAACAGACTAGTAAGCCACTGAAAACTTTTTTGAAGTTTTCTCAGTTTTAATGGGTACATAATCCAGTGATTCTGCCTGTGTCTGGGACTACAAAAGTCCATAGCCAATTATTGGCAAAAGCCCCTAACACAGGCAAATCCTAGATTCGCACCCAAAAAAAAACCTGGAAAAAGAGAGTAAAGCTTAGTATCATCATGATCGTGATTTAACATAAAAGATTCATATAATAAAAGGATTTTTTTATTAGCCCACCATCATCAGATGGTGGGCTATTCAAATCGCCCTGCGTCCGTGGTCCGTCGTCCGTCCGTAAACAATGCTTGTTATCACTATTTCGTAAAAACTGCTGAAGGGATTTTGTTCAAACTTCACATGAAGGTTACCCTTGGTCCCTAGTTGTGCCAAACAGATTTTGAGGCTGATCGGAAAAAACAAGATGGCCGCCAGGCAGCCATCTTTGATTTTGGCAGTTGAAGTTTGTTATCGATATTTCTTGAGAACTACTGAAGGGATTTTGTTCAAACTTCACATGGAGGGTAACCTTGGTCCCTATTTGTGCCATACAGATTTTGAGGCTGATCGGAAAAACAAGATGGCCGCCAGGCAGCCATCTTTGATTTTGGCAGTTGAAGTTTGTTATCGATATTTCTTGAGAACTACTGAAGGAATTTTGTTCAAACTTCACATGGAGGTTACCCTTGGTCCCTATTTGTGCCATACAGATTTTGAGGCTGATAGGAAAAACAAGATGGCCGCCAGGCGGCCATCTTGGATTTTGATAGTTAAGGTTTGATATCCCTATTTCTCAAAAAGTGCTGAAGGGATCTTTCTCAAATTTAATATGTAGGTTCCCCTAGGGCCCTAGTTGTGCATATTGCATTTTTGGACCAATCGGTGAACAAGATGGCCGCCAGGCCGCCATCTTGGATTTTGATAGTTAAAGTTTGTTATGGCTATTTCTCAGATAGTACTGAAGGGATCTGTCTCAAATTTCATATGTAGGTTCCCCTAGGGACCTAGTTGTGCATATTGCATTTTGGGACCGATCGGTCAACAAGATGGCTGCCAGGCAGCCATCTTGGATTTTGTTATTCAAAGTTTGTTATCGCTATTTCTCAGAAAGTACTGAAGGGATCTGTCTCAAAATTCATATGTAGGTTCCCCTAGGGCCCTAGTTGTGCATATTGTGATTTGGGACCGATCGGTCAACAAAATTGCTGCCAGGCAGCCATCTTGGATTTTTTATATTCAAAGTTTGTTATCGCTATTTCTCAGAAAGTATTGAATGGATCTTCCTCAAATTTCACATGTAGGTTCCCCTAGGGCCCTAGTTGTGCATATTCTGATTTGGGACCGATTAATCAACAAGATGGCCGCCAAGGAGTCATCTTGGATTTTGATAGTTGAAGTTTGTTACCGCTTTTTCTCAAAAGGTACTGAAGCGATCTGTCTCAAATTTCATAAGTAGTATGTTTGAAAAAGTTTAAAAAGTAGAGAAAAGATCCATCTTTCCTTTGTCAGATATAGATCATTCTTTGGTGGGCGCCAAGATCCCTCTGGGATCTCTTGTATATAGAAGTTCTGATCGCCATCACTACCCACCATCGCCATACAGGAAGTTTATAAACAATAATAAGAATATTTGGACATAATTTGGATATTTGGATATTTGGAAGACCCAAATAATATCAAAAATGGTGTACATGGCCCATGGGTGTACAGACACACCCGCGCACACACACATATATGTTTGGATATATAAATAAATCATATAAGTCGTTTGGTATTAATTAAAAAAATTGAAACACATTTCAATATATTTGCATTAGCTTCATTGCAGCCTTTGAGGCTCCATGCACCAAATGTCAATGATTTTTTCTTTTGGCAGGTGCCTTCCCAATTCAACCAACTTCTTTGTTTCTTAAATGTAATATTCTAAAAAAGAAAAGAAAAAGAAAATTTTTTAATGTCTACTTGTGATTGAAACCAAGCCTTTATCAAGACACACAAAACGAACACGATTACATAATATGATATGAACAGTAATACGGGACAATGAAAGTAGACAAATATTTTGCAGCACAATGGAGCGCAATTAAACCTTCGGCAAGGTGGCAGCCGAAGGCCGGATCTACCAAAATCTAGCCATGATATTCGGCAGAACGCTAAAATATTTTGTGTTTGTCTTTGTATACTGTGAAAAAAGCTAATAAAATGTGTTTCAAGTGAAAAAAACTTCCTTGTTTCTTCATACCAGTAGCTCTAACCATTAGTGACTGTTTTTCCATTGCACGAAAACGTCTCCTCTCCTGGTTTGATGTCCTCCACTTTTTACCCGATGTCACGCCAATCCCTTGTCTATCTACAGCTACTGTTCCTACGATATCCCCATGTTAAAGTAGTGATTCTGTCTCTTTCATAGTCTTCTTGCAGACCATATTTAATTTTCATTTTTTACGTCCTGTTTACCCTTGCCTCTCACCCCTTGATATCCCGACTGTTCCTCAGCATGGGTAGCAAGGGTTGCAATCCCTTGTCTATCGTCATTTTGAACTCCTCCATCAGCGATGTTAGAGGAAATTGCAGCTTACTTCGAAAACTGTAAAGTCCTATGCTGCTGAAGCTTCTGGGGACAAACAACCATCTCATAAGGTACCTACTTGCCAGGCTTTCCATTGCTTCGACAGATGCCATTGGTACGCCTTAGACTAATAGCGGCCAAAGAACCCCGGTAATACTCCATGATTGTGTTGTAGTGCTCGGGACTTTGTGTTCGGGACAGTGAGTATCCCTAAGTGGTGACGGGTATACACGTGCAGTGGAGCACGACGGACAGATTTTTTAGTTTTGATTGTAGAGAGGTCAGGCAGGTCTCTCTGGATAAAGGCGTTTATTTCAGAATATTTTATTGTCAGATGTTACATACAATTGGAATTGGGCAACAGGCAACATGCCTATACACGCCCTCTCCTTACATATTAACAGTAGATACAAATTAATATTGATATATACATAAATAATCTTAATTGCTATATTTATTTAATGATGATGATTTCCTAAAACATCAAGCTAGATATTGATAAACATCATATACAAAATGTCTCCTACTTCATATCATTACAAATAGAAAAAAAAGGCGTTGACGTGGAAGGAGCACGCACGCAGGTACTACACGGTTCTATGTTGTATTCAGAAAATATATGGACTTTATGAATCTCTTTGTATATAGATACTCCATTAAATTGATAAGCACTACCACGAGAGTTTTTGAGCATTAATTTTGCCCGGCATTACATTGGTGGCAGTGGTGTTTTTGACTTACATATTGAACATACTCTGGTTGTTTTGATAACGCTCTGTGAAATGGATGATACAAACGTAACTTTACGGAAAAACTACACTCGTATCCAGATATTCGCCAGTTTGAATCTCAAAATAGTCGAAAGGCAGCAAAGGAGGTCCCAACACGACAAGGCACATTGGGACTACCGTCATCTCAACAGATGAATAGCACCCAATGTCGTATCGACAAGAAGATCCGTAAACTACGCGAGGAGCTGGCCACAGAAACACAAAGGCGACCGAAGGGGTACGCTGGAGCAATTCCGACATACACGGATGGATATCGGATCAACTCTCGGATCACTACAGAGTGGATGAAATTATCAGGTCTACGGATTTCTCACTACCAGCACCATTACAACATATCGAACGGAAGAAGCAAACTACGGGTCATATCAGACAAGAACGAGGGAGAGATTCAAAGATGTCGGAAAAGATCAAGCGTGAAGCAGATCTACGTACTCCAAACGGAGTCAAAGCGGGGTGTAAGGACAACCTGGATATATTGAAACAACCGGCTCAAGATGGGGCAAAATCCATACAGGATTACCGGATTTCGTCGTATGGTCGGATTAAATTCGCATCGGGTCAAAGGGATTTGCGAGTACCAACGCAACGTATGATCCATCCGAATATGGGGAACGAATCCGACCAATCTTATTCCCCAGAGGAATCAGGAAGGGGCATGCATTCCCAAGGAAGAGCTCGCACTGAGTATGCAGAAGATTATTCAGACGCGGATTGCCGGAAGGGAACAAATACATCAAAATACGCGTCGGACTGTCGAATCAAGGTCAGATCAACTCGTCGGATCAAATCCAAAGTGGATCACAGGAGGCCAAAGGTGACTCCAGAGACATTCAACGGAACAACATCTTTACCAGATTACATCAAATACTGATCTGAAGAAGGAGGAGTAAAAATTGTATTTGTGTTTGAGTCTTAGGGACATTCACAGCTGACCATCGGGATTCTATCAGCTGAAGAGATGCAGGATTATGGGAAGATTGTGTCCGCCTTAAACAGACAGTTCCATCCACAGAAGAGAGGTGAACTGTATCGAGCTCAGCTAAAAGCAAGAAGACAGGGAGAAAGTGTAATTGTGGAGGGTCGACCGATTGCACCTACAGTAGGACCCAATATAAGCAACCAATATTACGACAGATGCTTTGTTCCTTGTACGATATACGGTACTGACGCAGATTTTCTGGTAGATACGGGGGCTAGTGTGTCGATCTTGTCTACGAAGGTTTATGAACGGATCCGGCATAAAACTCCTAACCCAGGTAATGTTCCGTGAAACACTAAAGGCGTGACGGGACACAAATTAAAAACAGAAGGAGTAGTTACGCTAGAAGTTACCATGGGAGGGAACAAGTACCAACATCTTTTTCTGGTTACCGAAATTAATCGTGATGGCCTCCTGGGATTCGACGTCCTGAAATCGAAAAAATGTAATTTCGATGTGCACTCGTTCGTTCTGCGTATCTCGTCCGATTCAAGCAAACATGATCATCCACATTGTACCGAAAGAAATCGGGACAGTGAGTATCCCTAGTGGTGACGGGGGAGTGTTTAGATTAGAGTCACGGAATATGTCGTTGTGCAGCCGGGACATGAGATGATAGTACCCGTCCGACCGGATGAATCATCTAAAGACTCGGTTATTGTTGAACCCACAAGCAACTTTGAACTTGCGTATGAAAATATTCTATGCAACGTAAAGGGGCTACTTTTTTTAAAAAAGAAACACATGGCTTTGTTTACATTTTGACGTAACATTACGTGTATATTGCTGTTTTTCATAGAATTTTGGGAAAATGTAAACAATACATATATGTTTTATATTAACATATGATACAAACATTTTTTAAATTAACAATTGTATAAAGAAACGGGAAAAATATCCCGACCGGGGCGACGTGCAGCGCTTTCATTTTTGTTAAAAATGATGGATGTCAAATGTAAACATTACCTCTGTGTCTGTGTCCTACGATCAAGTCTTTGGGGTTGACGGGCGTGAGACCCTCTGACAGAGCTATGTCAGTTACAAACATATTTTCTTGTATTTGTTCTTTGAGAAGTTAATCATGTGTATTATAAAACATGCACCGCTAGTAATCCACGTGTTGACAGTCACACGTCACCACAAACACATTGTATCCATCGAACACAAGTGAAGTTGTTCCATCTATAGATGGCGATGGATCTAAGCGTAGATTATATAATCACATGGTTCCGAAGGATGTAATATCGTCAAGTCAGACGACAATCTCAAACAAATTTAGCTACTTGAACATCGGTGTTTTGACAACTTCGGAAAACTCCAGTGTGTAAGCGTGCGTAAGCCTCGCCTCGCTTCACAATAACGGTCACCGAGTTCACACATGTGGCAGAGTACAAATACTTTATGTTATTACGCTATATATTAAGTTTTAGCAAAATTGAATACCTATTTAAAGTTCTGATATGATTAAATAAAATTATCACTGAAATTTACTCTGTTTGTCATGTTTATTTTACATTAAAATATTGAACTTTTTTTCTGTCGCGGATGAATAATTCTATCTTAAGTGAAGAGTCATCATTCGCTGTTCAATTGAGTATGCTCCTTCCACTTTTGACCGACTTTTATTGAATAATTACGTCACTTTCAAATGACGATTTTATTGCATAAAATATAAATGAAAAGTCGTGTGAGTGTAAATATAGGGATTGGATTTCGTTTTTATTTTAACCATGCTTGTATGGAGCAATTCGCCCCATATTGAATATATTCTTAGAGGAATTGCTCCATACAAGCACGTATATGAGAAGGATAAGTCACACTGGGTTTTGGGCAAAGACAGCACAGGCGCTTTTGTGTTTGTGCACTGACCGTGACGTTGGGCGACGACTGATTTCCTTTGATATCCGCTGCCGCAGCCTTTGATGTAGCATGGGGGTGCGAGGGTTACCGTCTTACTTTCTGAAGCGTGCTTCCATTTCAAGAGCGGTCGTATTTTTTTAACGATAGTTAAGACATTTCTTCTAAATCTTCCATCTTTAAAGCAAGTTATAACGTTGTGAAATTTAATTTACTTTACATTGGTGTTTCGTTTGACTCGATGAGACAAGTATTTGTTGAGAAAAACGGTTTTTATTCCGGTTCATAAGCGTCTCGCGTGGTGTTTAGTAGTGTAAAGAGACAGACACGAATCCTTCTCACTTATAAATCCTTGCTCCATACAAGCATGGTTAACATAAAAACGAAATCCAATCCCTATATGGTATGCAAGGTAATCATCGACGGGATGTCGGAGCGAAGTCCGCGGAGGGTTATGAACCTTGGCTCGGAAACCAAACTGATTCAAAAAGGACACTGTTGCGGCCGAAGAGCCTATCGTAGATGTTTTGGAGACTAAGACTGCTAGTCTACAGCTCAAATCTGTCGAGCGCGGAGCAAAACCCAGGGTAGCTACATCAAATCAAATCCGACCGGCTGTACTTGTACAGAAGTCCCGTTTCACCTAGCACCTATTATTCAGGATTGAAAAGACAAACTGTCCGGATGTCAACTTGAAGAAGAGAGCAGCTCTTGATAGAGTACTCTGATGTGTTCTCAATGACCGGCACAGATATTGGAAAAAACTAATGTCGTTAAGCGTCGAATTGGAACCGGAGATCAGATTCCAATAAAACAGTCATTAAGAAGGACTCCGATCCACTTGCAATGCGAGGCGGATAGACAAGCAGAATCAATGTTGCAAAACAAAATTATTGAACCTTCAGACAGTCCTTGGGCTTCTCCTATCGTTTTGGTAAAAAAGAAAGACTGTACGATGCGGTTCTGCGTTGACTATCGTAAACTTAACGCGACAACCATCAAAGACGCATATCCCCTTCCGAGAATCGATCAAACACTCGACAGTCTCACCAGATAAAAGTGGTGACAAGGAGGGGCATATTTCATTTCAACGTGATGCCCTTTGGTCAGTCAAACAGCGGTAACACATTTGAGATGCCCTTTGGTCAGTCAAATAGCGGTAACACATTTGAGAGACTAATGGAACGGGTATTGTCGGGTTTGCATAGGGAGATATGTCTAGTGTATCTTGACGACATAATCAATTTTGGCAGAACGTTTACAGAACATATCAGTCGACTCCGGCAGGTATTCGAATGGCTCCGAGGGGCAAACTTAAAGTTAAAATCGAAAAAAAGCAATCAGTTGGCAAACAATCCGTCAAATACTTAGGGCACGTCGTGTCCGAAGACGGCGTTAGTACCGATCCGGACAAGACGCGAGCAATATCCGAATGACCGACATCAGGATTAGTCAAAGAACTCTCCAGTTTTTCGGGCTGTGCTCCTACTACCGGCGGTTTGATAAGGGATTTTCTGCTATGGCCAGGCCGCTGTTTGAACTAACGGAAAAGAATCGTCCATTTGTTTGGAAGGAGGAACATGCTCATGCGTTTTTGTGGTTAAAGCAAAAGTTAACGTGTTCCGAAATACTGGGATATCCTTATCCGAACAGCGAATTTAGCCTTGATATCGACGCAAGTAATACCGGAATCGGAGCCGTTTTATCTTAGGTCCAGATACATAGGGGTAACCCCGTGGAACGGCCGATAGCGTACGCGAGCCGAACATTGTCTATATCCGAAAGACGTTACTGCGTCAAGAGAAGGGAGCTACTGGCCGTCGTTTATTTCGTGAAACATTTTCGCCATTATCTGTATGGTAAAACATTTAAGCTGAGGGTTGATCATGCTGCCCTCTGATGGCTTTTGTCAACTCAAGAACCCGAAGATCAGATCGCACGGTGGATCGAGACATTGGATACTTATCAGTTTGCAATTGAACATCGACAGGGGAAGAGACATTCAAATGCGGATGCACTTTCTCAACTACCATGCAAGCAATGTGGGCTGGAGGAAAACAGTTACGATGAGACCAAGGACGAGCAAATGGTGACTGGGTCAACAAGCGTAGATTCGACTAGTACATTAAAGGAGCATTATATCAGGAAAGCTCAAGCGGAAGACCATAAACTAAAATTCCTTCTGGAAAGGGTCAAGAAGAGAACCAAACCTTGTGAGAATGAGTTCCCGGAGGCATCAGTAGATTTGAAAAGTTATATCGCCCAGTGGGATCTCCTATGTGAAGCAGAGGGAACACTCTTCAGGAGATGGGAAAGTGAAACTGGTTTGCTGTACAGTAATCTTTTTATTGTTCCAAGGACGCTCCGTAAAACCATACTACACGAACTGCACGACACAAATACTGCAGAGCATTTAGGATACAAGAAAGCGGTCAGAGAGCGGTTTTTCTGGAGAGGGCTTGCGTCTGACATCGCAAAATGGATCGCGTCGTGTCCCATTTGAGCGTCAAAGAAAAACCCTATTTCCAAAAGAGGAAGGCTCCGATGAGCGTTTAATTATCTCAGCGGAGAACCAATAGAGAGGGTAGCTGCAGACATTTTAGGTCCATTATCGTAACTGCCACAGGATACCGTTACGTGTTGGTCGTCGCTGATTGTTTCACTAAATGGGTCGAAGATATCCGATTTTGAATCAAGAAGCAAATACTGTCGCTAGCATACTGGTTGAGAATTTTTTCTGTCGTTTCGGAACACCAATGGGGTTTCACTCTGGTCAGGGGAGGAATTTCGACCTGAATGTAATGAACGAGGTTTGCAACCTTTTAGGAGTGTTTAAGACCAGAACCACCCCTTTTCACTCCCAATCTGATTACCTGGTTGAAAGATTCCACAAAACCCTAACCCAGATGTTGAGCGCATTTCTAGAAGACCACAATTAAATATCTGGGATGAATATCCCCCCTTTCTTCTGATGGCATATAGATCAAGCGTCCAGGAGATCTCTAGTTTTAATTTTTTTACCCCTGGCAGAGAGGTCCGTCTTCCGGTCGACGTAATGTTTTCTGTTCCGGCGGTACCCAAGACCACGACGTTTGCAAGGAACATGCAAGATAAAATCACAGAGGCATACGAATTCGCGAGGCGCTTCCAGCGAAGAACAGCGATTATTCAGAAGAAATATCATGACAGGAATATCCAAAATAAACCATTCAAACCTGGTGATCGAGTTTATCTTTTCTCTCCGAACAAAAAGAAGGGAGTTTGTCCTAAATTCCAGAGATTCTGGAAACCGCATGTCGTTATAGATCGATTGTCTGATGTCACGTATCGCGTGAAGGCCGAGCCCGGCCAAGGAAAACCCAAAATTGTCCATTTCAATCGATTTAAACCATATTCTAATAATGGCGATCATCACACATCCAAGAGAGATTCAGGTGATCAAAATGAGCGGAACGGGAATCCGGATTCGCACGGAGATTTTAGTGTGACTGCCGATCCTTTAGATCCACAGGACGATCACGCGATGACGGCTGAACCTCTGTTCGATGTGAGGTGATCCCTTTGTTCTAACCGCCGACCTCCTCATTTAAGGGACTACTATGTTTACTGATATTGTCCTTTTTGTTTATAGGATGGGAAGGTCAAGATCAAGGTCGCCCCATAAGGTGAAATAACGACGGAGCTCTGACAGCACGGTGAAATGCCAGGAATGTGACGAAGGGTTTTGGACATTATCAAATCTAAAACCACATGAAAGGACAAAACATCAGTCCGGATAAAAACGGAAAGGGTGTCCGATCTGTGAAAGCACTTTCTCTAGAGCGGATGACTTGTTACGCCATATCAGCAGAAAACGTTAGCCGACGGGAGCCTTCGCTGCAGAAGGAGATCAAGGAGAAGAATTCCGCAAGTGGGACAGTTAAGTTAGGCCTAAGGATAGCGAGAGGCTATCGTTAAAACCGGTATCTCAGGAAAGGATAGAGAGGGACGGTAATGGTAGTAGCTCCGAGGAGAAGACGTCTAGGTACCCCCAGATTCCAGACACCCCAGGACGCCCAATGCCTTCAATCGATACGTCGAAGTTTCGTATTTCCCTTACGTACGAACCGCGTCCAGAAGTGATAGGAAGACTGTCAAGTCTAAAACAGTGGATACCTGACAATTCAACTTAGAGACCAAGGTCTAATTTGAACATTTATAATTTTTTAGTCTTTTATTTCATTTCCTAAATTCGAGACGAATTTTGCGAAGGGGGGGGGGGGGGGGGGGGGGCTAGTGTAGTGCTCGGGACTCTGTGTTCGGGAAAGTGAGTATCACTTGTGGTGATGAGTATACACGCGCAGTGGAGCACGACGGACAGATTTTTTAGTTTTGATTGTAGAGAGGTCAGGCAGGTCTCTCTGGATAAAGCCGTTGACGTGGAAGGAGCACGCACGCAGGTACTTAACGGTTCTATGTTTTATTCAGAAAATATATGGCCCTGCAGGTAGGGCGTTAGAATTGTACCTGCTGCCCCTATTGCATGATCGTAAAAGGCGACTAAATTTAGGATCTTATCTTTTCTCTTCTTCCTAACTGACTTTATCTTTCCTAATGCCTCCCTTGACACCGCCTCACTTTTGGCCTTGAGTTGAGCGTTCGCCCCTGTGAGGAAGGCTCTGGGTTCTGTCCCCTGGCCGAGACACACCAAAGTCTATAAAAGTGGTAGTTTCTGCTCCTGCTTAGCGTTCAGCATACAGGGAGTGGGACGACTGGTTCGCCCGTTGTCAGTATAATGTGACCGGGTGGGGTGTGTTGCTTGGTGTCTTCGGCGGCATGCTTCAGTGATATAGCACTATAAAAAGGGCAACAGTTGCACTATACAAGAAGACACAACACGAACATACCGCAGTCTCCCAGTACACTCACCTCGCACAACATACACGCAACACACCGCATACATGGGAGGCCGTCCTTACATGACCATAGCTGTTAATAGGACGTTAATAAATCAAACAAACAAACAAATTCTATGTTTTATTCAGAAAATATATGGACTTGTATGAATCTCTTTGTATATAGATACTCCATTAAATTGATAAGCACTACCACGAGAGTTTTTGAGCATTAATTTTGCCCGGCATTACAGTATATCTACGTCTTGTTGATATTGTCCATCCATTTCTCAACCTGCCTCTGTGTGTTGCTAACATTGCCAGTATCGATGAGTGAGTCGTCAAATTATTTTCCCAGACAATTAACTGGCTTCCCGGAAATTGTTGGAATGGTTTCCACTGCAGTCTTGAATATTTCGGTTTTTTTCATCTTTCCCTTCTTCAGTACTAGGGTTCTTGAGTTGGAAGGTTTTATCTTCATTGTATACGGGCTCAAACGATGATATCTAAAATTTCCTGAAGAGAGCATGTTGACTGTCTTTAAGTTGATGGTCACGTCATCCATAAATGTCCTTACTGGGGGTTGTCTTACTCCAGTTTTCATCCATGGCCCTTACTCATCTTCTCCACTGATTTAGTGTTTTATTACAGTGTGTAGGTTTCTGGCAGCAGACAACAGATTCACTGACAAAGTAAAGTCAGTGGCTACTCCGACCTCTAGACGTTGCCACGAGGTTGTGTAGTCCTGGACTGTCAATCTTAGCTATAGCCTGTCAAAGTAGATTTTCAGCAGATGTCGTGTCTTCGCACGTGATACCGTTCCAGTGTTAGTTGGATCAGCTTGTGCGGCATGGAACCGAAGGCATTGTTAGATCTAGCCAAATGACAGCGATGTCCTATGTCATCTTCTTTGCTTCTCTGAGTATATGCGTTAAGACGTATGTTCCACACATCCTGCCACAACTGGAACCCCTCCTTTCTGTACAGAGATATCAATGTAGTTGTCCTGAAGCATGTAATTGGTCATTATCTTCACTAACATTGTCAGGAATATCATTTGTTCGATGTTCAATAAGGATGTGGTCCGGAATTGATTTAGTGTCTCAGATTGTTCCTCGTTTGGTATCAAACATCCCTCTGTCTGGTGCCAAAAGTTATTAATTTTACCAGACTATCCCAATGATGTCTTCCGTTGCACCAGATTGCCCTGCGCGTTATGGAAAACACAGAACATGATACAATATAACTTATCTAAACAGGATGTTAACGGGACCAGTCTATTTGTTCGGTTTACACAGGTGTCCGGTTAGTAGAAAATATAACTTTTTCATGGTTAGGTGCGATGGCGTAGTTCTGAACGACGGACGGCATGTGTCAGAGCTACGACTCCGTCCCATCAACCCTAGTGTTGCTAAACATCCAGCGGTGAAAATGATGTCAAGTAAATTTGCGAGTACAGGTATTAATTCAGCAATATCCAACATTTCTAACATAATCTGTCTCCATGTCTATTTTTGAAAGCAAATTTCAATGGCTGACCTATAATATTTTACTGCGACAGAAATATAATTCCATAGGTATTGCCGTGAAAGGAATAGAGGCAGAGTTTTCACAAAACATGTACAAGTGAAAAGCTGTCGCTGTCTTCAGTACCGGTAAAACTCCCGTAGGCATCTCATGATCGTGCGGTAGTTTTGAATCATATGCGTGAATGGATAGTGCTTGTTTTGATTGTTCCGTGTTGTGAAAACATTGTCGCCGGCTTGCACAAGTTAATTTTGCAAAGAAAAGTAGAATAAATTTACTAAGATAAGTCCGGTTTTCAGAGTAGACAGGCTCTGGATTATACAGGTTTTAGGTGCTATGATTTATTAATAAATATGCCGGGACCACATAATTTAATCGGTATGAACACGTTTCCGGTTTGTACAGGTACACGTTACAATGTATTTATTGATATAACCACAAAACGTTACAAGCTACTGTGCATGGTGAGCAAATTATACAAATTACCATAACCCGAGCTCATGTAACTCGGACACCCTGTGTTATTCGAAGTAAATTTCCTTCTAGATTTTCCATAACGCTTTTAAGAACCACTACCTTTCCGAAACGATTTTCAATTTTCAGGTCATCTGACCCGAAAGGTCAGGATGACATATAGTCATCATGCTTCGTCCGTCGTCGTGCGTCGTCCGCCATGCGCCGTACGTAAACTTTTCGTTCAAACGACTTCTTCTCAATAACCAAAAGACCCAGGGTACCGATATTGGGCCTGTGACATGCTGGGATGAAGGACTGCCAAGTTTGTTCAAATGAATGAACTTAACTGCCATTCAAGGTCACAGATGTCAAGTAGGCTAAAACTTCTTTTGAATGACAAAGAGGCCTAGAGAGGTGATATGGGACCTGCAGCATGCTGGGTTGAAGGACTGCCAAATTTGATCAAATGAATAACCTTGACCTTCCTTCAAGGTCACAGGGATCAAATAGGCTAAAATCTTTTAAACGACTTCTTGTGGATATCTAAGAGGCCTAGAGACCTGAAACATGCTGAGATGATGGGCTGCCAAGTGAATGACCTTTATGTAATTCAAAGGTCAAAATCATCAAATAATTTGGAAACTTGCAGCTTCAAATAAGGAGTCTTTTGTATTGCCTTAATCTAATTTCACTACTACTGTATACTATGACCATGTTTTGTGCCAATAGTCATCCCTACGCTATAAGGATGTTACCATTGCATTATGGGTGCTATCCCATGCTTGGTTTCAGAGAAGAAGTCGTTTATATGGAAATAGCCAAATTGACCACTTTTGACCCCGCCCCTCAGGCTTCCAAGGAGTCAGCCCCATTGTTTGTACAATTTTGAATACCTACCTATAAGGATGCTACCAATGCATTATGGGTGCTATCCCATGCTTAGTTTCAGAGAAGAAGTCGTTTATATGGAAATATTTACAGTTTGCACTGACATTGACCCAATAACCATGCTTTCTAGTATTATCATATCAGTGTATAATGTTAGCACAACACGCGCGGCGATTCTATTGTTACGTGAATAGTCGATGACGTAGCAACGTGGGGTCATGACCCCACTTGTGGCGGGAACATATGAATGACTCGATTCAAATCAGCTGTTCAATCGAATTCGTTGACGGTGACGGGAGAGAAAAAAATATGGGTATTTTAAAAAAAAAATTATGCAACTGCCGCGGGAATGAATAATATTCATTTACTTGAAAAACTGTAAATATAAGGAATAGATGTTTATTTTGCCGGGGTTACATAATTTACACGTGCTCCATTATCATTATACCCTCATAACCTCAACAAAATAAACATCTTTTCCTTAAATAGCCAAATTGACCCCTTTGGTCCCGCCCCCAGGGGGTCAGCCCCATTATTTGTACAATTTTGAATCCTCACGCTATAAGGATGCTATCATTGCATTGTGTGTGCTTCCCCATGCTTAGTTTCAGAGAAGAAGTCGTTTATATAGAAATATCCAAATTGACCCCTTTTGGCCCACCCCTCAGGCCCCTGGCGGGTCAGCCCCATCAATTGTACATTTTTCAGTCGGAAACCCATAAGGATGTTGCTACCAGTCAAATTTTGTTGAATTTCGACCAGCGGTTATGGAGAAGTCGAAATGTTGACGGACGCCGGACGCCGCGGTATCCCATAAGCTCACATCGGTCCTTAATTATTTTAATTAAAATAAATAAATCAGCGAAATGAATCTTCATTGTTAAAATAGATTTCGCATGAAATTTTGCATTTGTTTGGTGTTATAACCACTTTTGAGGACATCAATATATTTTTTCTTGTGTTCTTTTTTAAGGATCTTTAGATGTTTGTTTCGGAAAAGGTAGTAGGCCTCTAAGTAACATAAAAAAATGTGTTTGCCCAAATGATTTGTTATATTACGTAGTTACATTCCAGTTATCCACAAAGCGTGTCACTCGGGTAAATCTACAATCAGTTTATTTATAAATAATTTAATCAGTCTTCACATTAACGTCATACTGGGGAAGTATTGTCCTCACCGACTTTTTTGTTTTAAGCATTAATTCACTGAGCTACTTGTATTCGACATTTCTGCTTTTTCCTGAAGACGTGTCAGCTCCCTAACCTTGGTCCGACATCGTTGACAATCTTCTTTGTATGTCGCCGACTGTTCTCTCTCCAAGGCCGACAACTTTTTCAAGCACGGCATCGGCAACATTATTCACTTCAGCTATCAACTTTTTCCTCTGAGAGTTCACTTCATTCCGAGTTATTTCAATGTTGTTGGTTGATATTTTGTGTTCACGCTCCAGATTTGACATCTTGGTCTTGAAAAGTTCAACTCTTTTGACTATTCCCGTCATGTTTTCATTTAAATGTCCCTTCAATGTTGACACAAATTGTTCTAAATGTTTCCAGTTGTGCTGTTTGTATTTTGCGGAGACACATACGGAACAAAGCACTTCTTCACAGTCAGTACAGAAAAGATCACGGAGTTTACCGGGGTGTACTTTACATACCTCTGGTACAGGCTTGTCGGCTTGACGGTCAGCTTTCCATATCTGGACGATGTCGTCGTTTTTAGTTTTCTTTCCACGTGAATGAAAGTCCTTACAACGATCACACAGCGCCTCTTGACAGTTATTACAATACCAGTTTACATTGTCTTCACTGTTACACAAACACATGTAAGTAACTGGTTCCTGGGCACAACGTATGGATTTAGAACTGGCCATATGTTTAGTTTCTCCAACAAAGGTGTTAAATGAATATACATGTACATGTAACGTCCAACTGTGATGGAAACGGGAAGTTTTTCTTACTTGTAAATGTCATCGAAACGAGAGGTTTCCTTTACTGTAATGTTGTCTGTTTGTAACTTTGTAATTACATATGTGCGTATGCTGTGACCCAGTTTTTAATTATCTAACAAGTGGCCCAGAGGGCCTGTATCGCTCATCTCTTTTTTAGTAATTATCACAAAGACTTTTACAATAGACCTCACGATTTGTTTAATTTAGAATTCCAACCATATAACGACGCTATAGATATATACTGAGCGCCGATGAAAACGCAACACTGTTATAATATGCAAAATTTAATGGTAACACAATTTTTACAGAAAAAAATCTTTATTTTATTACATACCAGTGAGTTAGTCAAAGATTACCCGTGAATGGGGATGAGACAAACGTTTCAACGCTACTCCCCAAATTCATTTTCACACTTTCAAGAGTGTTAGCAACAGATTGACAGGAGAAAGATACCAAGACACGGGATGTGATGAACTTTAAGTAAAGCAGCGAGACAAGAACAGCGATCAGTACAACTTCGGTCGTCAGCATCGGGAGTGATCAAAAATACATACATTTCAATAAATTAAGTAATTATATACATTTATTAGATAAACTCTCTCTCTCTCTCTCTCTCTCTCTCTCTCTCTCTCTCTCTCTCTCTTCTTCTCTCTCTCTCTCTCTCTCTCTCTCTCTAAAATCTTGTAAATAGGTATATTTTTGCCATTTTTTTATTCTTTGTTATATAATTAATTATAATTCTGTAGGGAGAGGGCTTCATATCAGTTGGAAAACTTGTCTAAAATCTTGTAAATTGTATATAAAATTACACAATAAAATATGTTTAAATCAAACACAAGCACGACACCTACGTGGCATGGTCCGAACCAGACGCTGAATTCTAACTGGCTGAATGTTCCTTCACTCCTCCTGAAGGGCAATTTCAAGTTCACGTCGACTTTGCGGTTGTGGCTGACGTCGTTTCACAGCTTGACCTAACTGGTCCCACAAATGTTCAATCGAACGGAGGCCAGGGCATTGTTTGAATGTTCTGTTGATTAAGGAAGTCTGTGGTCAACCTTGCTGTGTGCGCACAAGCATTCTCTTGCTGTAGAATGTCGACGTCGGGATGATATTCCCACGGAAGGGTCTACAGGCTTTCAAACCGGCGCTTCGCAAACGTCGGCGGACAGTAGAAACCGAAATTCGTCTTCCAAATACCTATCGTTGTTCTGGCCGTTTGGGAGGCAGTTTGGAAGCGGTCACGGAGATGGGTGACCCGGATGTAACGGTCCTGTCGATCCGACGTCACTCGTTGCCTCCCAGGGCGCGATCTATCATTCAGAGAACCCGTTTGAACGTACCGCTGATGAAGTCTCACAATAGTAGAAGGCGAACATCCCATTCTATGCGCAATTTCACGCCGCGGAAGTCCACCTGCCAAGATTATGGTGGCTGATTACGGCCATCTCGTGTTGTTGTGTTGTCGCCTTGTCGTGTTGTCGCCTTGTCGAGTTGTCGCGGTCTCAAACTGCGACAACCCGAGATTTAACAGTTAAAATGTCGACTTGTCGCGTTTTCGAACCGCGACAAGTCGACAAGACGACAAGACGACAAGTCGACAACACGACAAGTCGACATTTCAAACACGCTAATTAGCGCGTACAGAATCTCGTGTTGTCGCGGTAAAATGTCGACTTGTCGTGTTGTCGAGTTGTCGTGTTGTCGACTTGTCGTGTTGTCGAGTTGTCGACTTGTCGCCTTCCTGTTACTCATGCGCAAATCATATGAAATAGCCACTATCTTTGAATATAGAAAACTGAAGTCAGTGCTTGTACCATAGACCATATTGGTGGCATATTTCTGCCATCGAGTTGCCGACTTACGACTTAATGATGTCGACATAATTAAGGCATTAAGTCGACATCATATCGGAAGATGTCGACATAAACAGAAGAATATGTCGACTTACCACATGAACCTGCCCACATAATGATTCCAAGATAATTATGTAGAAAGTCGGTAACTCGGCGATTAATCGTGTTTATGCTCGGGTGTGACACCGACTTGTCAGTAATTGATGTCGACATCTGGTCATGAAAGTGGAATTCAAAGGCCATCCTTTCATAGGGCACTGTGAATATGCAGCAAGGCGCCATACAGCAGAGTTTGACGTTGATTTTGTTAATTCAGAAAAGTTTTTATATATTTAATTACAAAATTAAAAATTGTGATCCTGCATATCCCGGCCATGCAGCTGCATCCTCGATACTCCAGAGGTTCCGATCACTTACGATCTCTACACCCCTGGACTATCTCATAGTGAAATTGAAGGCAGCTCAGCTGAAAATATTTGACCAATCACAGACCAGCAAAGATTTCCTTTGAAGACTACAGAGAGAGCGACGCCCAACTTCAAAGCCACATAGTCAACCACAGTGTACCGTTATATGGTTCTTTTGATGTACATCAAAGGACTAAATTACCTGTTCTGTTCTGTTGCCTCCAGTTTTACGATGAGATAGTCCAGGGGTGTAGAGATCATAAGTGATCGGAACCCCTGGAGTATCGAGGATGATGCAGCTGTAGCCTGCGTGTACGTACACATTGTAGCTGTTAGTCCGAGCTGAGGAAGTTAGAGTGCAAAAGGACTCTGCTTTGTACAACGAATTACCATCCTCTTGGCCATAATCATTTATTAATATATATAACCGTGGGTTGAAAATTCGTTTAAAAGCTCTTCCCTGCAGGTAGGGCGTAAGAATTGTACCTGCTGCCCCTATTGCATGATCGTAAAAGGCGACTAAATTTAGGATCTTATCTTTTCTTTCTCCCTAAATTACTTTGTTCTTCCTTCTTTCTCCCTAAATTACTTTGTTCTTCCTATAGTCTCCCTTGACACCACCTCACTTTTGGCCTTTGGTTGAGCGCTCGCCCCTGTGAGGAAGGCTCTGGGTTCTGTCCCCTGGCCGAGACACACCAAAGTCTATAAAAGTGGTAGTTTCTGCTCCTGCTTAGCGCTCAGCATAACGGGAGTGGGACGACTGGTTTGCCCGTTGTCAGTATAATGTGACCGGGTGGGGTGTGTTGCTTGGTGTCTTCGACGGCATGCTTCAGTGATATAGCACTATAAAAAGGGCAACAGTTCCACTATACAAGAAGACATAACACGAATATACCGCAGTCTCCCAAAACATGCACCTCGCACAACATACATGCAACACACCGCTTACATGGGAGGCCGTCCTTACATGACCATAGCTGTTAATAGGACGTTAATTAATCAAACAAACAAACAAAAAAGTTTAAAAGCTGTGTGTGTGCTTTGTGGATTAGCATTCGTATTAAGTCCATGTGGTACATACCGTACTATACTACATTACAATTATTTTTTCAAGATTTCATTTTTTTGAATCACGAAAAATACCAGTTACGTAATTTAAAAGCCAAAAAGGTCACAGTACAGATACGCAATACCCATTTGGAAACCAGCTTTACTTGTTAGCTTGCCCTGTCCAATATTTACATCCCTCGATACACTTATATAAAGGCACAACGAATTTTTGTTACGGTCTTAATGGCCAGATTCAACCTTTGGGCTAAAAATCCTCCCGCGGGACGCGGTTTTAGCTCCAAACTCGGGATATATCTGCATCTATTTTTTGTAGTAAAAACGTAGTAAAAAATGTCACGTGCTTATACCTCATTCATGCCATTGGCCGGAATATACAATTGTATTATGGGTAACTAGTGATCACGTGATTGTGTGTTTACTTCCAAATATGGTGATAGTTTGCTTGCCATTTCTTCGGAGAAATTGATTTATTTGAAAATATTTAGACTCCAAAATGTTATTAATATTGCATGCATATCATTTTGACTTGCACATATGTATTATTTTACTATAAATAATGATCTGAAATGAGTTATAAAACTGTCATTTTCACGTTTTGTAAATAAATGATATAATGCGAATTGACCAATTCAATAGGTCTAACCGTCTAATCTAGGATCAGCGAAGATCGGCTACTCCCGGCTAAATTCGTAGAATTCTAAATTTATATTTATTTATATTATTACCTGCTTTATGTTTCAGAACATATACATGTACATATAACACAGAGAAAATAAGATATTCTTCAAAAGGCCTAATTATGTATAAATACCAGGTCAGAGAAATCACTCTATTTGGAAGTAAACACACACTCATGTGACCACTAGTTACCCACTAATACAATTCCATATTTATTTCGGCCAATGGCATGAATGAGGTATAATCACGTGACTTGTTTTACTACGTTTGACTACAAAGAACGCGTGTTTTGTGCCATTATTGGGAAAATCCCCCGTGGATCGTGGTTTCATTTCCACCATTTGAAACAGAAGGCTTAGAGTAGACTTTGATTGTGAAACATTGATAAATTGAAGATTACATGTTGTGTCATGGCAGATGCCAAAGTTCATGTAGATATACTCGAAAATTACTTGAAACATCATCTAATAAATTTGTGTTGAAATTATAATTGATGTTGACCAGGAAATGTACCAGTCTAAATTTTGGTTGAATAATGCATGGAAAGTGAATTATTCAAACACTCTGGATATCGAATTTTTAATCATTAATTTCTTTTGAACTCGGGACTTTTTGGGTGTGTAATTAGGGGAAAGTTGATAACTTTTTATAATACATGTATATGTACCCTACTTTTCTTTTGTTGATTTACGGACCCTGAAAGATACGGATTATGCGGCTTTAACTTTTCCACTTTGTGGAAAATCCTTCAAATCGGATTTATCTCCCTTGATTAAAATGACAAACCATGTACCTTTGCTATGTTATAAAGTTTTTTAATTTTTTTTTTTTTAAATTCAATAATGAATGCAGATCAAATATATTAATCAAATATGTGTATTAATTTAATTTGAAACATGTTTGTTTTGCTGAAAATTTGCAAAAAAAATAATATCAATACAAAATATTCATGATTGTAATTTGATTGTTGTTGTTTTTGTACTTGCTGTAAAATGAGAAAAACCGTGTTGTGGAGAAGAAGTTTGTTAAAATTTGAATTTTTTACAAATGAATGAGAGTTGAGAATATGCACAGTTATGAATAATGTTTTGCTTTTAAACAAAAAAATAGATATGTCTCCTATATAAACTATGGTAAAGACCCTATCCCCTGGGGAAAATTCCGAGACCCCAGGGCCATGAAATTCACAATATTGGTAGAGGGCCTTGAGACCTGCCATGTAAGCACATAAGCCCGTGTTTCTTAGTATATGTGTACATACATGTATGTATTAGATTCCCAAAAAGCTAAGTGGGCTATGCGGAAGCTTATAACTATTTGTTTGGAAATAATATGGAAAATAAACTATGATATGATAGTATTGTATGGTGGCATATTTCTGCCATGGTGTTATTTTAGGTCGAGTTATGTAACGTAACTTTGCCGAGATAATTATGTCGTCCTGTCGAGTTATTTCATGACTTGTTGAGATATTTATGTCGGCAAGTCAACTTACATCACGGAAAGTCGACTTACATCCTGGAAAATTGACTTACTTTATTACGACGAGATCCACGATAGTCAGTCGCGATAGTGTAACTCGACTTTCCAATGTAAATATGTGGATTTGTCGTGTTAAAAGTCAACTTACCGACATAAATATCTCAATAGGTCATGTAATAACTCGACTTGCCGACATAACTATCTGGTCAAAGTTGAGTTACCCTAAGTCGACCTAAACTAACTCGATGGCAGAAATATGCCACCATAGAAATGCACTTTAACTTCCTCAGCTCGGACTAACAGCTACTTACACGCAGGCTACAGCTGCATGGCAGGGATGTGCAGGATCACAATTTTTAATTTTGAAATCAAATAAATAAAAACCTGTATTAACAAAATCAACGTCGATCTCTGCTGTATGGTGCCTTTCTGCATATTTTATGGATGGCTTTTGATTTCCACTTTCAAGACCAGATGTAGACATCTTTTAGTTTAAATGTCGACATCAATACCTGACAAGTCGGTGTCACACCCGAGCATAACCCGATTAATCGCGGAGTAAATGGCTTTCCACATAATTATCTTGGAATCATTATGTGGGCATGTAACATGTGGTAAGTCGACATATTTTTCTGTTTATGTCGACATCTTCCGATATGATGTCGGCTTAATGCCTTAATTATGTCGACATCATTAAGTCGTAAGTCGGCAACTCGATGGCAGAAATATGCCACCATAGTATTGCTAACAATTTCAAATGGTGGAAATGAAACCACGATCCGCGGAGGATTTTCCCCATAATTGTACAAAACACGCGTTCTTTGTAGGAAAACGTAGTAAAACAAGTCACGTGATTATACCTCATTCATGCCATTGGCCGAAATAAATATGGAATTGTATTAGTGGGTAACTAGTGATCACATGAGTGTGTGTTTACTTCCAAATAGAGTGATTTCTCTGACCTGGTATTTATACATACTTTGGCCTTATTTTCTCTGTGTTATATGTATATGTTCTGAGCCCAAAAGCTGGTAATAATATATATAAATATAAATTTAGAATTCTACGAATTTAGCCGGGAGTAGCCGATCTTCGCTGATTTTCGATTAGACGGTTAGACCTATTGAATTGGTCAATTCGTATTATATCATTTATTTACAAAACGTGAAAATGGCAGTTTCACAACTCATTTCAGTTCATTATTTATAGTAAAACAGTGCATATGTGCAAGTCAAATGATAAACATGCAATATTAATAATATTTTGGAGTCTAAATATTTTCAAATAAATCAATTTCTCCGAAGAAATGGCAAGCAAACTATCACCATATTTGGAAGTAAACACAAAATCACGTGATCACTAGTTACCCATAATACAATTGTATATTCCGGCCAATGGCATGAATGAGGTATAAGCACGTGACTTTTTTTTACTACGTTTGACTACAAAGAACGCATGTTTTTACTACGAAAAATAGATGCAGATGTATCGCGAGTTGGGAGTTTAAAACCGCGTCCCTGAAGGATTTTCAGCCCAAAGTTTGAATCTGAACATTAAGACCGTAACAAAAATTCGTTGTGCCTTTATATAAGATTTACATTTAAATCTCTGATCGAGGGATGTAAAGCCAAGCTAACAAGTAAATCTGGTTTCCCAGCGTGTATTGTGTACCTGTACTGTGACCTTTATGGCTTTTAAATTACGTAACTGGTTTTTTTCGGGATTCACAAGAAAATACAACATAAAAAAATCTTTTTTTATTTTATTTTTTTATTTTTATTTTCATTCATTCTTTTAATATAGTATAGTACGGTATGTACTACATGGACTTGGTACGAATGCAAATCAACAAAACACACACACAGCTTTGAAACGAAAGGAGCTACGCTGTATATATCACGATAATTATGGTGGCCCGTTAGTGCCATTTACTAATATCGCAATATCGCCCTGTCAATTTAAGGTCGACAACGCGAGATCGCGACAACTCGACGGCGACAACGCGACAACTCGACGGCGACGCTCGACAACTCGACGGCGACGCTCGACAACTCGACGGCGACAGAGCGATATTATCGCCGATATTATCGAGCGTTGCCGTCGAGTTGTCGCGTTGTCGAGCGTCGCGTAAATTTTGGACATGCGTATTAACACACAAACGTTCAGCTGATCTAGTTTCAAACTTCAAATTGAATGAGTTTCTTTATAAAATAAATAGTGTAGAGAAATATATTTAAAACATTCAAGAAATGGATATCATTGAAATTATTGTGATGGTCGCCTTTGATGCATTTTGTGGTAATTAATGCTTCTTATGTCAATGTAAGTGTGGTTTGTGGTTTTTACGGAAAATCGTTATCTTACTCCGCAATACATCGACTTTTTGTACTTATTTCACGCAATTTAGTCATAATATTCTAACTAAACAAATTGGAATATAGCGTTAACTACTTTTGAAATGCATATAGAACTTTTTTTGTCTGTCTTTTTTATTTATGTTTCACTGTCTCTCTTTCTTTTGATTTGCTAAATATCCTTGGATTCAGTATCCAGATTTAAAATACGACTTTTTCAAGTAGTTGACCGGAAAGCTTAAAACCTGTACCACATTATAATTTATTTATGCTAAAACCTCAAGTAGAATCTATAAGCTTTTCCAATTCATGGCCTACGTTGTAAGAGCCTTGGCTTCTGTGTTAATCCGGAATTTATTTAAGAACCACGGATCTAAGAACCTTGGACTCTGTATTAATATGGATCTAAGAACCTTGAACTGTGCGTTAATAGGGATCGAAGAACCTAGGACTCTGTATTAATATGGATCTAAGAACCTTGGACTGTGTATAAATAGTGATCTAAGATCCTAGGACTCTGTATTGATATGGATCTAAGATCCTTGGGCCATGTATTATTATTGATCTAAGATCCTAGGACTGTGTATTGATTGGGATCTAAGAACCTAGGACTCTGTTTTAATATGGATTTAAGAACCTAGGACTCTGTATTAATATGGATCTAAGAACCTTGGACTCTGTTTTAATATGGATCTAAGAACCAAGGACTCTGTATTAATATGGATTTAAGAACCTTGGACTCTGTATTAATAAGGATCTAAGAACCTAGGACTCTGTTTTAATATGGATCCAAGAACCTTAGACTGTGTAGGATCTAAGAATCTTGGACTGTGTATAAATAGTGATCTAAGATCCTAGGACTCTGTATTGATATGGATCTAAGATCCTTGGGCCATGTATTATTATTGATCTAAGATCCTAGGACTGTGTATTGATTGGGATCTAAGAACCTAGGACTCTGTTTTAATATGGATTTAAGAACCTAGGACTCTGTATTAATATGGATCTAAGAACCTTGGACTCTGTTTTAATATGGATCTAAGAACCAAGGACTCTGTATTAATATGGATTTAAGAACCTTGGACTCTGTATTAATAAGGATCTAAGAACCTAGGACTCTGTTTTAATATGGATCCAAGAACCTTAGACTGTGTAGGATCTAAGAATCTTGGACTGTGTATTGATAGGGATCTAAGAACCTTGGTCTCTGTATTAAAAAGGATCTAAGAACCTTGGACTATGTTTTAATAGAGATCTAAGAACCTTGGACTCTGTATTAATATGGAACTAAGAACATTAGAATATGTATCAATGTAGAATTCAAGCACCTTGACCTTTCTAGTGCTTCAGGGTGTAGGTACCTTCTAAGAACCTGGTATTATATAACTAAGAACCTGGACACCTTCATTAATTCGTTATTTAAGAACATTGACCCCTGTAATCTGATAAACTTCAGGATATAGAAATCTTGACCAAAGCATTAATTCAAATCAGAAGAACCAGATTCAGATACGTATCCTGTATCTAAGAATAACGTTCACATTGTAAATGGAATATCTAATAACCACGCTGACATTATATATCCTGTATGTTGTATATGTAATAATTAAGAACCACCTTTATATTTTACATGCAGCATCTAAGAACCACACCGACACTGTACATAGTATATAAGAACCACACCGACACTGTACATAGTATATAAGAACCACACCGACACTGTACATAGTATATAAGAACCACACCGACACTGTACATAGTATATAAGAACCACACCGACACTGTACATAGTATATAAGAACCACACCGACACTGTACATAGTATATAAGAACCACACCGACACTGTACATAGTATATAAGAACCACACCGACACTGTACATAGTATATAAGAACCACACCGACACTGTACATAGTATATAAGAACCACACCGACACTGTACAGCATGCATGTAGTGTTATCAATGAGTGACACATAAATATATTAAGTGTGTGGTTCGTTATCTATCCAATTAGGTCCAGCGAGGCACCGCCTGCTAGATCAACTACCCAGGTGTTACCCTATGACCCTGGTGTCATGTTTATGATGATGGGAACCGTGTGAATGTATCTAGAACAATACTGTAGATTGATTCAGATTAAAACTTGTAGAGCTAGAGTAAACAGTCTCCGAGTCGTATGTAACATAACATGGTGGCAGCGGTGAACTAAGAAAAACCACTAATGAAAACCTAACGTGCAAAACTGTTGCAGTTATATTGACACAATGGCTTCCTTCCAATTTACTAATCCGGACAAGTTGGACTTCTCGAAACCTGAAAACTGGGAAAAATGGTTTCAGAGATTTGAGCGATTTCGCCAAGCTTCAGGATTAGCTGAGAAGGATGAGGCGATTCAAATCAGCACTCTGATATACTCAATGGGAAGTGAGGCAGATGATATTTTCACATCATTTAGCCTAACGGAAGCCAACAGAAAGAAATGGAAGAATGTGGTTGAGAAATTCAACGAATATTTCATTCCCAAAAGAAATATCATATTTGAACGCTCCAAGTTTAACCTCAGAAAACAGGAGGAAGGAGAAACAGTAGACAGTTTCGTCACTGCCCTTCATGTTCTCGCAGATCATTGCAACTTTGGTGCACTGCATGACGAAATGATACGAGACCGTATTGTTGTCGGAGTTCGGGACCATAAAGTCTCAGAAAAAATGCAGTTAGACGCAAAACTAACACTAGAAAAGGCTGTTATCTATGCAAGACAAAGCGAAGCTGTAAGAAGACAACAAGCCATTGTAAGGGGGACAGAGAACACCAGCCAGGAAACCACAGAAAATACTGTGAACAGAGTGAAACAAAAGAATGCCCGACCAAAAACAAAGAACCAGACCTACGCAAAACAGCAACATTTCCCAGCCAAGCGGACAATGGGTTGCAAACGATGCGGCAGTTTTAAATCTCACGGCAGAGATAAATGTCCAGCACGGGATGCGAAATGTTTTAAGTGTGAGAAAACGGGACACTTTGCAAAATGTTGTTTGACCAAATCAACGCTGGGAAACATCAATAGCAGAAAGGAAGACCAGGATTTCCTAGGAGCAGTGAACAAAGAAAAGAGTCACCCATGGATCACGAACATTAAAATAAAAAACGTGGACATTCCATTTAAAATTGACACAGGAGCTGACGTCACAGTCATATCGGAGAGAGAACACCAGAAGATGAACAATGTGAAACTGTCAAAGTCCACGAAAAACTTACATGGACCAGGAAATTCAAAATTATGTGTTTTAGGCAAATTTCATTGTGAAATAGAATCTAGGGATAAAATAAGTGTTGAGGAAATTTTCGTAGTCAAAGGACTATCACAGGCACTTCTGGGCAGACCAGCAATACAGGCACTCGGGATAATAGAAAAGGTAAATATATCTATTGTTCACGAAAAATCACAAAACGCGCCATCCGCGAATGATGACGCAAAATACCGCGCGGAATTTCCCAAACTTTTCACTGGTCTTGGCAAAACAGAATGGTAATACAAAATTAAGTTAGACAGTAACGCTCAGCCTTACTCTCTATCCGTTCCGCGCAGGGTACCGATACCCTTGATGACAAAGGTCAAAAATGAGTTAGAAAGAATGGAAAAACTAGGGGTCATTTCAAAAGTTGACGAACCAACCGAATGGTGCGCGGGTATGGTTGTTGTACCAAAACCAAATGGAGAGATACGCATTTGTGTTGATTTGACCAAATTTAAATGATTCAGTCAAGCGCGAAAATCATCCGTTACCGTCGGTAGAAGAATCGTTGGGTCAATTGTCAGGAGCCAAGATTTTTTCTAAACTAGATGCAAACTCAGGGTTTTGGCAGATAAAGCTAGCACCAGAATCACGTCCATTAACAACATTTATAACACCATTCGGCAGATTCAGTTTCAATCGCCTACCTTTTGGGATAAGTTCAGCATCTGAATTTTTCCAAAAGAGAATGTCAGAAATGCTACAGGGTCATGAGGGCGTCCTTTGTCATATGGACGACATACTCATATATGCTCCAACCCTAAAAGAGCATGACAAGCGGTTAGAAAAGGTTTTGAAACTGCTAGAAAAAACGGGCATAACGTTAAACAAGAAATGCGAGTTCGCAAAACCGAGAGTTAAGTTTCTCGGTCAGATTATAGATGCTGATGGATGTAGAGTTGATCCTGAAAAGGCTGAGGCTATTGTGAAAATGAACACACCAGAAAATGTGTCTGATGTGCGCGCAGGTTGCTTGGTATGATAAATCAGCTAAGCAAATTCTCACCAAATTTGGCAAACAAAACAGAACCTCTTAGAGCACTGTTAAAAAAAGACAGAGCATGGCTATGGGGTGCATCTCAGGAAAAATGTTTAGCTGAAATAAAACATGAACTGACAAGCTCACCCACTTTAGCTCACTATGATCCAAATAAAGACATAGTACTGTCAGCTGATGCTTCATCATTTGGACTAGGCGCTGTGCTGCGACAAAAACACGGGCAAGCACTCAAACCCGTAGCATACGCGTCTCGATCGATGACCGAAACTGAAAAACGGTATGCTCAAATAGAAAAGGAAGCGTTAGGCATAACGTGGGCTTGCGAAAAATTTCATTGCTACCTCATTGGAAAGAAATTTGAGGTTGAAACCGACCACAAACCGTTGGTACCGTTGTTAGGCACAAAAGACCTATCAGAATTGCCGCCGAGAATTCAGAGATTCAAAATGCGCTTAATGAGATTTAAATTCTCAATAGGCCATGTCGCGGGTAAAAGCCTTTGTACCGCAGACACACTATCGAGATCTCCGGTAAACAAACCCTCAGAGCACGATATTGAACTTCAAGAGGAAGTTATGGCCTTTGTAGACCAGGTGATAGAAAGCTTTCCAGCTTCAAAAGGTCGTCTGGAACAAATATATTCAGAATATAAGAATGACAAAGTTTGTGAAAAACTCCTGACTTATTGTAAGCAGGGCTGGCCAGAAAAATCTGCTCTAGATGAGACTATGAAACCGTATTGGACTCACAGAGGCGAGTTTACAATACAACATGATTTATTGCTTAAAGACAATAGGTTAGTAATTCCAGAAAACTTACAAAAAGAAATGCTTGATAAAATTCACGATGGGCATCAAGGCATTGTAAAATGTAGAGAGCGAGCAAAATCATCCATTTGGTGGATGGGACTCAGCAAACAACTGGAACAAGTTGTTAAATCATGTCAAAGGTGTATTGAAATTACAAATGAGCAGGTCGAACCAATGATTCCGACGGAATATCCTGCACGTCCGTGGCAAAGACTTGCTACAGACTTGTTTGACTTAAACGGTCAAACGTATCTATTGGTTGTAGATTATTACTCGCGCTATATAGAGATAGCAAAATTGTACGGAACCGATTCAAACACTGTCATTAACCATCTCCGTTCTATTTTTGCTAGACACGGGATACCTGAAGTGTTAGTATCGGACAACGGTCCACAGTACTCCTCTGCCAAATTCAGACAGTTTTCAAGAGAGTATGGATTTCACCATACAACAAGTAGCCCTAGATATCCACAAAGTAACGGGATGGCAGAAAGAGCTGTGCAAACTGTGAAAAAGATGCTTAAGAAAGCAAGCGATCCGTATATAGCTCTGTTAACATACAGATCAACTCCGCTACACAACGGATTCAGTCCGGCCGAATTATTAATGAGTAGAAAACTCCAAACGCGAGTACCAGTCGCTCCAAAAACGCTAAAGCCAAAACTTGCAAACGAACGGAAACTCAGAAACTTCGAAAAAGCCGGAAAACAAAAACAAAAGTCCTATTTTGACAGAAGACATAGGGCACGCGAGCTTAGAAATTATAACCCAAATGACCGTGTTTGGGTAAAAGATAGCAAAACTACGGGACATGTGAAAAGGGAAAGCGGAAATCCGCGTTCGTATATAATCGCTACGAGAGATGGCGATTTAAGGAGAAATAAGAGAAATTTACAGTATATCCCTCCAAAGCCTGTAGTGCAGGAACAACCAGATGTTTCTGAGACAGCCCCTCCACAGGAATGTGTACGCGTGCCTGAATCAAATCCAGTCATAGGATTGGATGAGGAGCGAGGATATGATAAGACACACACAAGATCGGGGAGAATCTCAAAACCTCCAAACAAACTGACTCTGTAAACACTTCTGATCATTAAATACATATTAATGAATCAGATTAAATTCTCAGTGACTTGAGAAGGGGAGATGTAGTGTTATCAATGAGTGACACATAAATATATTAAGTGTGTGGTTCGTTATCTATCCAATTAGGTCCAGCGAGGCACCGCCTGCTAGATCAACTACCCAGGTGTTACCCTATGACCCTGGTGTCATGTTTATGATGATGGGAACCGTGTGAATGTATCTAGAACAATACTGTAGATTGATTCAGATTAAAACTTGTAGAGCTAGAGTAAACAGTCTCCGAGTCGTATGTAACATAACACATAGTATATAAGAACCACACCGACACTGTACATAGTATATAAGAACCACACCGACACTGTACATAGTATATAAGAACCAAACCGACACTGTACATAGTATATAAGAACCACACCGACACTGTACATAGTATATAAGAACCACACCGACACTGTACATAGTATATAAGAACCACACCGACACTGTACATAGTATATAAGAACCACACTGACACTGTACATAGTATATAAGAACCACACTGACACTGTACATAGTATATAAGAACCACACTGACACTGTACATAGTATATAAGAACCACACCGACACTGTACATAGTATATAAGAACCACACCGACACTGTACATAGTATATAAGAACCACACCGACACTGTACATAGTATATAAGAACCACACCGACACTGTACATAGTATATAAGAACCACACCGACACTGTACATAGTATATAAGAACCACACCGACTGTACTGTACATAGTATATAAGAACCACACCGACACTGTACATAGTATATAAGAACCACACCGACACTGTACATAGTATATAAGAACCACACCGACACTGTACATAGTATATAAGAACCACACCGACACTGTACATAGTATATAAGAACCAAACCGACACTGTACATAGTATATAAGAACCAAACCGACACTGTACATAGTATATAAGAACCAAACCGACACTGTACATAGTATATAAGAACCAAACCGACACTGTACATAGTATATAAGAACCAAACCGACCAAACCGACACTGGACATAGTAAATAAGAACCAAACCGACACTGTACATAGTATATAAGAACCAAACCGACACTGTACATAGTATATAAGAACCACACCGACACTGTACATAGTATATAAAAACCACACCGACACTGTACATAGTATATAAGAACCACACCGACACTGTACATAGTATATAAGAACCACACCGACACTGTACATAGTATATAAGAACCAAACCGACACTGTACATAGTATATAAGAACCAAACGACACAGTATATAAGAAACCGACACTGTACATAGTATATAAGAACCAAACCGACACTGTACATAGTATATAAGAACCACACCGACACTGTACATAGTATATAAGAACCAAACCGACACTGTACATAGTATATAAGAACCAAACCGACACTGTACATAGTATATAAGAACCAAACCGACACTGTACATAGTATATAAGAACCACACCGACACTGTACATAGTATATAAGAACCAAACCGACACTGTACATAGTATATAAGAACCAAACCGACACTGTACATAGTATATAAGAACCAAACCGACACTGTACATAGTATATAAGAACCACACCGACACTGTACATAGTATATAAGAACCAAACCGACACTGTACATAGTATATAAGAACCAAACCGACACTGTACATAGTATATAAGAACCAAACCGACACTGTACATAGTATATAAGAACCACACCGACACTGTACATAGTATATAAGAACCAAACCGACACTGTACATAGTATATAAGAACCAAACCGACACTGTACATAGTATATAAGAACCAAACCGACACTGTACATAGTATATAAGAACCACACCGACACTGTACATAGTATATAAGAACCAAACCGACACTGTACATAGTATATAAGAACCAAACCGACACTGTACATAGTATATAAGAACCAAACCGACACTGTACATAGTATATAAGAACCTATAGGGAAGAGAACTCTAACAGTGAAAAATCCTAGGACAAACCAGGCTTATGATGTGGAGTTTGTCATTGTAAAGGGAGATGTACACCCTATCTTAGGATCTTCAGACATTCAAAGAATGGACTTGATCAGAGTACAAACTGAAAACATACAGGAGAAAACAGCTGAGACTGAAACAATAAACATTGTTGAAACAAGGGAAATAACTCTAACAGACATGGAGAAAATGGGTGTTTTCAAAGGAGAAGGTTCACTAGAAGGGAAACTACATTTGGAAACAGATAATTCCGTAACTCCAGTGAAGTTACCAGTCAGGAAACTTCCTATTTCTGTGAAACCTAAAGTAAAGGAAGAGTTGGAACGTCTTATTAGTAAGGATGTGATAGAAGCGGTGAAAACTCCAACGGACTGGATCTCTTCTATGGTTGTTGTGACCAAGCCATCTGGGAAGATCAGGCTTTGTATAGATCCTAAACCCCTGAATAAGGCTTTGAGAGAGAAATAACTACACTATGCCAACCCTTGATGACGTATTGCCAGACCTAAGTAAGGCAAAAATATTTACTGTAGCGGATGCTAAAAATGGATTTTGGCACGTGTCTTTGGATGAGGAGAGTAGCGTACTCACAACATTTGGTACACCATGGGGGCGTTTTAAATGGAAACGAATGCCATTCGGAATCTCGCCTGCTCCGGAAGAGTTTCAACGTCGTATTGATGAGAGCTTAGAAGGCTTGAAAGGTGTTAAAGCTATACATGATGACATTTTGATATATGGATCTGGAGATACAGATGAGGAAGCTTTGGTGGATCACGAGGCTAACCTTCGTGCATTTTCTACAGAGATGTGTGAAAAGAACATTAAACTCAACAAGGAGAAATTAAAGTTGAGAAGGACCAGTGTGACATATATGGGACATAACATTACGAGAAATGGATTGGAATTGAATCCGGAACGAACCAGAGCTATCACTGAAATGAAAACACCTACATCAAAATCTGAAGTTAAACGACTGTTAGGTATGGTCAATTTCGTACAGAAATTCGCAGTGATGTCGAGTATTACTACACCACTACGTCAGCTCATCAAACAGGATGTAGAGTTCATATGGAATGAGGAACATGATCAGGCATTTGAGGAGGTAAAACATCTTCTAACCAACGCACCTGTACTTAGCTATTTTGACCCTACTAAAGACACTGTCTTGCAATGTGATGCTTCACAAACTGGATTGGGAGCGTGTTTGTTACAGGAAGGACACCCTGTATGCTATGCATCGCGTGCACTTACACAGACAGAAGAAAGATATGCACAAATAGAAAAAGAACTATTAGCTGTTGTGTTTGGAATGGAAAAGTTTGAAACCTATACATATGGTAGGAAAGTTGTTGTAGAATCTGATCACAAACCTTTAGAGATAATTTGTCGCAAGAATCTTCTCTCTGCTCCAAAACGTCTGCAACGTATGCTTCTAAGACTTCAGAAGTTTGATATTGAAGTCGTATATACACCTGGGACGCAACTGTACATGGCTGACACGCTTAGTCGAGCTTACATTGAAAATTCCAGATCAGTAACAGAGGAGCAATTGGAATATGTGAATGTGATCCTCCCTATCACAGAAACTAGGTACAAGCGGCTAAGAGCTTACACTGAACAGGATGATGTTCTACGAGAACTTAAGACAGTGATTCTGAGAGGATGGCCAGATCAGCGAGACCAAGTACCAAAGTACTTGCATACATACTTCACGTTTCGAGATGAATTAACTGTTCAAAATGGGCTTATCTACAAGGGCGATAGAGTTGTCGTTCCTGAATCTGAGAGGATGGATCTCATTGAAACCTCGCATTCCCATATCGGTATCCAAGGTTGTATTCGTCGGATACGCGAATGTTTGTACTGGCCAGGAATGTACAATGATATTGAACAGTTTGTAAACAAATGTGATATTTGTAATTCTCATGGAGCTTCTCAGCAAAAGGAACCTTTGATTAGTCACGAAATCACAAACAGACCATGGCAAAAGATAGGAATAGATATCTTCACGCTTAATCAACGAGATTTTCTTATCACTGTTGACTATTTTTCCAACTATTTTGAGGTTGATCGTCTTCATGATAAAACTGCGAGAGAAGTCATTGGAAAGTTAAAACCTCACCTGGCAAGACATGGCATACCAGATTCTGTCATGACTGATAATGGACAACCATTTGGATCAGCTGAATTCAGCATGTTCGCAGAGAAATATGGTTTTGAGCACCTCACCAGCTCCCCGCTTTATCCTCAGTCAAATGGAAAAGTGGAGAAGGCAGTCCATACGGCAAAACGTATAATGACTAAAACCATCGCGGATGAAGGAGATCCATATTTGGCTTTATTAAACTGGAGAAACACACCTTCAGAAGGTACAAACAGCTCTCCAGTTCAACGATTGTTCAGCAGGAGAACAAAAACACAGCTACCTACAGCCTCCCAGCTATTGGAGCCTCAAGTTCCACATAACGTACGAGATCAGCTAGTGCGTAATAAGGCTAAACAAGCTTACTACTTTGACAGAGGTTCAAAGGAACTTCCATCTTTGAAATGTGGTGACACAGTCCGTATTAAGCCACATGGACATCATAAGCAATGGGAGAAGGCAGTTGTTGAGAATCAGTGTGATATTCGCTCATATAATGTGCGTACGGAGGATGGTCGAGAGTACAGACGAAACAGGAAACACTTACGTAAAACTAGAGAACCACCACCTACTGCTAGGTATGAACTATCACAGGATGATATGGTAGTACACCATACTACAGAACCAGAACAATTCTTGCGTAAGTCTGTAACTACGTCTCGCTCTGCTTCAGACAATCCTAAGACTAGTTTGTTTAAAGAGCATACTATGGAACCACATGTGGTGACCACCAAGGAACCGGATGTGACATCAGCACCATCACCAGTGGTACCACCTCCTATTCCAGCACTTAAGAGTGACCAGATCTGGAAGAATTGTGAAGGCACTAACCCGCCTAGATGTGTGATGTTCTTATAGACAGACTGTGCATTCGCGTTTCAAATATTCAAGTTTTGTGTTCGCGTTTAAAAGACTTATAATTCGTGTTTTCTAGTCAAACATCTTCATGCTAAGTTAGAAAAACAACAGACAATCTAGTGCAGTGAAACAAATTTATTTCTAATTATTCAGTTTTGAGTTTGTGTTCAATCAGCTACAGATAAACAAATGAACATTCAAGCTTAAGTGATTCTACAATTTACGAACTGTAATTGTGTTCTAGAGACAGTAAAATACAAAGACATTTATCTGGTAATTTAAACTTATATGCTGAAGTATATTTCTAATAACTTGGAGTTATGATTTATAAATATACTATTGTGTTCTTAGATATCATATTCTTTGGTATGGTAAAGATTATCTAGAAGATAATAATTTAGTATACTTAATGCTATATGCTTAAGGAGGGGGATGTAACGTATCTATCAGTTAGGTTCGCTTACTTGTGTAAAGTACTAGTAGCACTACTTACTGTATAACTGATATGCTTGTGTTGAGTAACTTGTTGAATAAAACATGGCTGTTCGATATACATGGTTGTTGTCTAGCTGCTGCATTGTGTGTGCTATAGAAGCCCTTAACCCACGTAACAATTATGACTAAATTGCATGAATTATGTACGAAAGGTCGATGTATTGTGGAGTATGATAACGATTGTCCACAAAAACCACAAAACACACTTACATTGACGTAAGTAGCATTTATGACCAAAAAATGCATCAAAGGCGACCATCACAATAATTTCAATGACATCCATTTGTTGAATGTTGTAAATATATTTCTCTACACTATGTATTTTATCAAGAAACTCATTCAATTTGAAGTTTGAAACTAGATCAGCTGAACGTTTGTGTGTCAATACGCATGTCCAGAATTTACGCGACGCTCGACAACGCGACAACTCGACGGCGACGCTCGATAATATCGGCGATAATATCGCTCTGTCGCCGTCGAGTTGTCGAGCGTCGCCGTCGAGTTGTCGAGTTGTCGCGTTGTCGCCGTCGAGTTGTCGCGATCTCGCGTTGTCGACCTAAGTTAACAGGGCGATATTACGATATTAGTAAATGGCACTAACGGGCCACCATAATTAATAATTCGTTGTACACTTCCTTAGCTCGGGCTAACAGCTACGTACACGCAGGCTACAGTTTCATGGCCGGGATGTGCAGGATCTGCCATTGTGTTATTTTAGGTCGAGTTATGTAACGTAACTTTGCCGAGATAATTATGTCGACCTGTCGAGTTATATCATGACTTGTTTAGATATTTATGTCGGCAAGTCGACTACATCATACATCCTGGAAAATTGACTTACCTTATTACGACGAGATCCACGATAGTCAGTCGCGATAGTGTAACTCGACTTTCCAATATGAATATGTGGACTTATATATCTCAACAAGTCATGTTATAACTCGACTGGTCAACGTAACTATATCAAAAAGTCATCTTATAACTCGACTTGCCGACATAACTATCTGGTCAAAGTTGAGTAACCCTAAGTCGACCTAAACTAACTCGATGGCAGAAATATGCCACCATAAGGATCACATTTTTTTTTGAAATCAAATGAATAAAAACTTGAATTAACAAAATCAACGTCGATCTACACAGTGCTCTATGAAAGGGTGGCCTTTGATTTCCACTTTCAAGACCAGATGTCGACATCTTTTAGTTTAGATGTCGACATCAATAACTGACAAGTCGGTGTCACACCCGAGCATAAACACATTAATCGCCGAGTTACCGACTGTCTACATAAATATCTTGGATTCATTATGTGGGCATGTACATGTGGTAAGTCGACA
Organism: Argopecten irradians; assembly: GCF_041381155.1. Lineage (NCBI taxonomy): Eukaryota > Metazoa > Mollusca > Bivalvia > Pectinida > Pectinidae > Argopecten > Argopecten irradians. The sequence goes on from NC_091139.1 coordinate 36,320,362, forward strand.
TATTCTTCTGTTTATGTCGACATATTCCGATATGATTTCGACTTAATGCCTTAACGATGTCGACATTATTAAGTCGTAAGTCGGCAAATCGATGGCAGAAATATGCCACCATAAAATTGCAATATTTTCTAATTTTCGGATTAACGGGCCTTCGAACTATTAGGCCTTAGCGGTTCAAGTGACCTTAAAATTAACAGATGACGATTACTGCGTACTACTCAGACGGCGTGACCTGACCTTTATTACACGATTATCATATAATAAACAAATTATTGAAATTCATAGTTCAGAGAAAAATACTTTGACAACTCTCGGTAAAGAAATTGCTATCAAATTTCTTCATCTAGGTACAAACACATGCACACAATTATTTCCATTAGCAATCCAATATGGCGAGTGTTATCCATTGTGTGCGCATGTGTACAGGAAGGCGACAAGTCGACAACTCGACAACACGACAAGTCGACAACACGACAAGGCGACAACACGACAAGTCGACAACTCGACAACACGACAAGTCGACATTTTACCGCGACAACACGAGATTCTGTACGCGCTAATTAGCGTGTTTGAAATGTCGACTTGTCGTGTTGTCGACTTGTCGTCTTGTCGTGTTGTCGACTTGTCGCGGTTCGAAAACGCGACTAGTCGACATTTTAACTGTTAAATCTCGGGTTGTCGCAGTTTTAGACCGCGACAACTCGACAAGGCGACAACACGACAAGGCGACAACACAACAACACGAGATGGCCGTAATCAGCCACCATACAAGATACCCCTAACTTCGTGACGCATGGTTATCCGTAAGTTATGGTGGCTGATTACGGCCATCTCGTGTTGTTGTGTTGTCGCCTTGTCGTGTTGTCGCCTTGTCGAGTTGTCGCGGTCTCAAACTGCGACAACCCGAGATTTAACAGTTAAAATGTCGACTTGTCGCGTTTTTGAACCGCGACAAGTCGACAACACGACAAAACGACAAGTCGACAACACGACAAGTCGACATTTCAAACACGCTAATTAGCGCGTACAGAATCTCGTGTTGTCGCGGTAAAATGTCGACTTGTCGTGTTGTCGAGTTGTCGACTTGTCGCCTTCCTGTTACACATGCGCAAATCATATGAAATAGCCACTATCTTTGAATATAGAAAACTGAAGTCAGTGCTTGTGAATATTTGGTGTGTTTGTAATATATTCGATGTACAAAATTGTTTAAAAATCATATTTTCCTCATTGTTAACTCTTTTGAAAAGTATTATACTTAACGGAAATTATAATATTTAATTAAATAAATATTAACAAAACAAAGGATGTTGTCAGAACACAGAACAAAAATGTTTGTATAATGAACAGTGACAGAGACGACAAATGTATATCAACTTAATATTGTAAAATATCCTATTAAAATATTGTGTTATCAATCGGTTAAGACTTATTATTCAATTTGAAGAATTGAAGAGAACACGGCTGATAAGACGAAATATTATCTATTATTACTAATTACTGTAATAGGTTATGTGTGTAGTACATCAAACAATAACCTTGATTTAAAGGGTTTGTGACACAAAAAGTGATAAGTTGTCTATAGATTGGGCTAATAAAGAATTTGATGTAAAACGATTAGAAAAAAAATCATAAAAACTTTCATTTAGTCCAAAGCGTTATAGAACAGATAAGGTGTTGTGCCCCATCTTTCTGGTAATTAGTTCATGTATTTTGATCATCAGCATGCATTACAATGTACATAATGTAAGTATTTTTTATAGAATTTATATATTGTACAGTTAAACAGTAATATTTACCCTGGAAAGTTTGAATGTGTAACTCGACTGCAGTAATTCATACAATAGTATACAAATGCTGGAGCATAGATACTTCCAGGGGATATCAATTTAATGGAACTCTGCATGCAAAAGAAAAGTACACAATTAGTATTTCTGGGTCTAGAAATTCCTAATACACAAAACATGTGTTCATTTTACGAAGTGAATATCATAATTATATAATAATCTTTTTCAAAGCGATCAATTTGTGGTTAAGAGAGGCTTGGCTAATTATGATACATTCAAGTGTAATTGACCTGTGTTAATATGGTCCGAATATGCTAAGTCAATAACAGCAACTCAAGTTACATTACGCAAACATTGCGTTCTTCAGGGTGGTGTCCTATGGTCAATGCTTTTTCTTGTAACTAACATGCACATTAGAGATACATATCTAGTACAAAAAATAAGGACCTCAGTTTCGGTTCATATGGTGTTATACCGCCCTGGTATAATTTAAAATAATGACCTCGGGCTACGTACGGCCTGGGTTATTATTTATTCTACCAGGGCGGGATAATAACATATATACAGCCTTATACACTGTACATGTATATCTTATTATCTGCATTGCTTTTATCTTTATATTCAGAAATTCCGTTGTTATTTTCGATACATTTACCATTATTCTCCGTCATTATATCGAGATATTCGATGCATTTTCCTTTATAATATGTAGCTAAAATTAAACTTTATATTCGGTACAATTTTTTTTTAATTTTGTACACACTTCTTTATATGATGTGCAACCTTCTTTATATAATGTGCAAACATTTATATGATGAAGATCAAAGCCGGCTTATAATATATGCATAATTTTTCGGCTGCTTTCGTCTTAGTGACAGCACTTTGTATAGTTGTGTAGGATTTTGAAAAGAAAATTATTGCTCTTACCAACGGTAGTAACCTTTTTTGTGAAGACTTACTAGGAATATGATTTTAACCGTTAAAACTACATGTAGATGGACTAATTTCCGTTTGTCTCGGGATCTATCCATTCCTTCTCACTATATATCACCACGTAGATTACGATTTTACCGATTTTTGTATTTAAACTCATAAAACGTCTAAAATGGTCAATACATGACACTCCGATGGGTCCAAATTATTGAATCGCCATCTACATGTAGACAATTAATCCTGTGTCTACATTGGATAATCAGTATAAGAAAAAAATGATTTTGTTTTAATTTTAGATGTGCTACTATTTTGTTAATTCATATTATGAAAATGAAAACAATTAAGAAGCAAATGCTAATAGAATTTTTCGTTTCGGAAAGGTACATGTAGTGGGTCTTTAAAGCATTATATACATGTATGTGCCGTAATTTTCATACTCACGAATCAAGAGCTTTTTGATATTTTATTCACCATCAACCTTTTGAAAATTACATTTACTAGTATGAATAAGTACTGAAAATGATTTTGACATTACGTATGCGGTCAGGCTATGAAGCCAAGATGTGGTCGACAATTTCGTTTAACATTTTTATAAAATAATAAGAAAATAAAAAAATGATTACTGCCGGTATGCATTCATGTTAACATACATAAGACATAAATTCTGACTTGTAAATAATGTTTACAAGGCATCGTACATGGTTTTCTGACCATTTGAATGATTATCACACCTTAAAACAACCTGATGGTTTTCAATAGTTTCCTGAAGAAAAAAATACATGCCCAGTTACGGCACATTATAGCTTAACCAATCAATAAATAAAATCGGGTAATTAATAAAACAAAATGTTCCCAGCCGCCATACAACATCTATGATATAGGTACATGTATATATTATCCGAATAGCGTATATTGAACTTTGATTCCTAGGCGTGGCAACATTATAAGATTTTTCAAATATCTACATATGTATGTAGATCTGCTACCCTGTTGAGATCAGCCGCTTGATTTTTACACTTTACCTTATCCTAAACATGTTCCCTAACAGGTTTAGTTGAATTCGGACCAGTTGAGAAGATTATGGAATTGTTATGTTTATGGTGATAGAAGACAAATGAAAATGATGTCGATAGGTCACCTGCCTGGGTGACCACCTTGTCCTTAAGGCTTAATAGTCCGAAGGCCCGTTAATCTGAACGTCCGTTAGTCCGAACAACCGTTAGTCCGAACGACCGTTAGTCCTAAGGCCCATTAGTCCGAACGTCTGATAGTCCGATAACCGATATAAATGTACAGGACTCAGTAATAAACTTGCTAAGATATGTGTAACTCTAGATTGACACCATCTTCAGTGACCCACGGATGATGGCACTACTCTACGCTACATTTATCACAAATGTAGCGTAGGGTCATTGACAAAAAGCGAAATGTGACTAATTTTAACAATTGTGAAAAAAACATAATCTTGCAATACATGTATGTAAACGTATCCGATATGAAAGAGTGTATATGTACACTGCAATCCTGGCTATTAGTTTCCCAGAAATTACCATTATGCGAACCATTTTCATCATTGAAAAAGGGGAGAATAAACAAGTAAAAGGAAGAAGAAGGAAACACAAAAATAAGTCGTTAAATACATATTTCATACATGTATGGAGGTTAGAATGGGTGATATATCTCATCCATTCATGCAGCCATGTTATCCCTATGACCATAGGACACCGCCCTGAAGAACGCAATGTTTGCGTAATGTAACTTGAGTTGCTGTTATTGACTTAGCATATTCGGACCATATTAACACAGGTCAATTACACTTGAATGTATCATAATTAGCCAAGCCTCTCTTAACCACAAATTGATCGCTTTGAAAAAGATTATTATATAATTATGATATTCACTTCGTAAAATGAACACATGTTTTGTGTATTAGGAATTTCTAGACCCAGAAATACTAATTGTGTATTTTTCTTTTGCATGCAGAGTTCCATTAAATTGATATCCCCTGGAAGTATCTATGCTCCAGCATTTGTATACTATTGTATGAATTACTGTAGTCGAGTTACACATTCAAACTTTCCAGGGTAAATCTTACTGTTTAACTGTACAATATATAAATTCTATAAAAATACTTACATTATGTACATTGTAATGCATGCTGATGATCAAAATACATGAACTAATTACCAGAAAGATGGGGCACAACACCTTATCTGTTCTATAACGCTTTGGACTAAATGAAAGTTTTTTATGATTTTTTTTCTAATCGTTTTACATCAAATTCTTTATTAGATCTTAATCAAGGTTATTGTTTGATGTACTACACACATAACCTATTACAGTAATTAGTAATAATAGATAATATTTCGTCTTATCAGCCGTGTTCTCTTCAATTCTTCAAATTGAATAATAAGTCTTAACCGATTGATAACACAATATTTTAAAAGGATATTTTACAATATTAAGTTGATATACATTTGTCGTCTCTGTCACTGTTCATTATACAAACATTTTTGTTCTGTGTTCTGACAACATCCTTTGTTTTGTTAATATTTATTTAATTTAATATTATAATTTCCGTTAAGTATAATACTTTACAAAAGAGTTAACAATGGGGAAAATATGATTTTTAAACAATTTTGTACATCGAATATATTACAAACACACCAAATATTCACAAGCACTGACTTCAGTTTTCTATATTCAAAGATAGTGGCTATTTCATATGATTTGCGCATGTGTAACAGGAAGGCGACAAGTCGACAAACTCGACAACACGACAAGTCGACAAACACGACAAGTCGACATTTTACCGCGACAACACGAGATTCTGTACGCGCTAATTAGCGTGTTTGAAATGTCGACTTGTCGTGTTGTCGACTTGTCGTGTTGTCGTGTTGTCGACTTGTCGCGGTTCAAAAACGCGACAAGTCGACATTTTAACTGTTAAATCTCGGGTTGTCGCAGTTTGAGACCGCGACAACTCGACAAGGCGACAACACGACAAGGTGACAACACAACAACACGAGATGGCCGTAATCATGGTTATTCCTAAGTCGTGGCATCGTTTTCCAAACAACACGGCGTTTTCAAAATCGGGTAGACCAAGCGCACATTCATACCGAGTGCACGTGCAAATAGGTACTTTTTCAACAATCGACCGCTTCACGGCCCGAGAGCAAGTTTAGTCATGCGAATCATTATTGTATACATAGGTAAGTTCCCTCAAAGTTTTACATTATTATTTTTTTTGATATGAACAAAAATTTTAATTGAAAAATATTCAATTAAAAAGTGTTGCGTTTTCATCGGCGCTCAGTATATATATACCATGCATATCTAACCAATATAGTTTCAGAGAGGAAGTAATTTATATGAAAATAGTAGTCTAATTACCCCTTTTGGTCCTGCGTCTCAGGCCCCGGGGAGTCAGTCGCATCATTTGTACAATTTTAATTCTCTGCCCTATAAAGATGCTACCATTGCATTATAAGTGCTATTCCATGCTTAGTTTCGGAGAAGTCGTTTATATGGAAATAGCCAAATTGACACTTTTGGCCCCGCCTTTCAGGCCCCCAGGGGTCTGCCCCGCCATTTGTACAATTTTGAATCCCCGCTCTATAAGGGTGCTACCATTGCATAATGACCGCCATCCCATGCTTAGTTTCAGAGAAGAAGTTGTTTATGTAGAAATAGCCTTTTTATTCCGGGAGTCATGTACAAGAGAGTAGGGGCAAGGGACATAACTCTAATATAAAACATAGTCAAAGGTGTCACACTACTATTACTACAGTGCTGTCGGTGTCATAGTATTTCTTTAATTAGTATGAGTGTTGTTTCAGTTAATTCAAGCATTCGGGTGTCAGAGATATGGTAAAAGTGGAATAACCTGTCTTACCCGTGTATTGAACAAATGGGCACAGTCATTTGGTATAAATAGGTGTGCTTCAGTCATTATAGGGGATTAACTCCGTCGTAACCGGTCCCAAGCCTGTGTTGAGAAATGAGTAGAGATATAGTCTCGAGTAGGGGAATTTACAGATGGAGTTGAAATGGGCATGCATCTTGCTGTTCGTTTGCATGGCCATGCTCAAGGGGTCCTCGGTGATATACCACATGACACAAGACAGCATTACAGCGTGCTGGTGGAATCATTGGAAGAAACATTTGCGCCTCCGGGGCAGCCTGAATTATACACAGAGTTCAGCTGCGGTTGACGGCAAAAAGGCTGTCCAAGACACGCTAACTGAGGAACAATTCTTTGATGCACTCTATGATTCTTAGATACGTGGAAGAATAAAGAAGTCACGACCAGTTTCCCTAAATGACGCCATTTGCTTAGCAGTAGAGCTGGAGGCATTCTGAAAAGCTGAGCAACGGCGTAAAGAGGGGCATGGTTATTTGCGAACAGCCTGTGCAACAGAAATATCTTAGACGGCACAGGATAATGTGTTATGCGAAATTGTTAAATTTATTAGGGAGATGCGCAAACAGTCGAGCGAGTTGCAAGGGGATATGGCCCAAATTAAGGCTCAAAAATAGCATTGCGCTTGAAGATAACACATGCTACTTCTGCAGTGAAAAGGACATGTAAAAGGGTGGCACCCAGCCTTGTGGAATAGCAAATCTAAATGCCAAAAGTGTGGTGAAAATACAAATTACTATGAGCCGGCAGCAAACCGTTTGTGGACGCGCAGAGAACGACGGAGCATGTTACGGGAAAAGTCAAAGCCTTCCATTGGAGTAAGGTTTGTAGCTAAGGGGCAAGGATTTTTTTATTAAAATAAAGATGTTTGAAACCAATGCGACTTTCCTAGTCGTCACAGGATTTTCTCTATCCTTGTTGTCATCTAGACTATACCAAAGCTTGCCGTTAGGTAGAAGGCCAGATCTGTCAAAGTCACACAAAGCAGCCAGAGGCAGCAATCTGGTACTGTCGGGTAAGGACACTTTTGCTTTTGCAACCAAAAGTTAAAAATGGATATGATTGTTGCAAATCTCACCTTAGATGTTATTCTAGGGCTGGATTTCCTAAGAGCGAATGATGCCATTATTGATGTAAATAAAGGAATACTAAATATTGGGCCAAATAACATTCCACTAGTTTTCCAGGGACCATTTGGATGCTACAAAGTTACTGCTCTAGAGACAGTAAGCATTCCATCTGGATCAGAATTAGGCCATAGTAAAGTGTTGGAAGCTGAAGGCACTATACTTAAGGGTTTAAGTGTCGTTGAACCAAAAGATCGACTTCTCAAATTTTATTGATGACTAGTAGCGAGATCATTGGTGCAATCTCAGGATATGATACCGGAGCAGGGAAATGCATGTCTCCGATGAAGCACAAGTAGATACTGGATATGACAGACCAATCAAACAGCCTGCTAGGCGTATGTCAGTATATACGCAAAAGAGATTTCATGCCCAGAAATTGAGTTGGAAGGCATTAGGAAAAAGAGGAGATTGTGTACGATTTCTTTCTACAAAAGAAGCCATGTCTCTCGCCGAAGCTAACAAATTACTGGCGGGGATCAAACAAAGTCTTAGAGAAATATTCTGACATAACTTACAAAGTCAATTGCAGGCCTAGGGGAAAGGCACAGGTTATTGACGTAGATCGCATGCGAAAAAACAAACGCAGACCGTTCGAGGTGAAGTTGCCGACCGGTCGAACGAGGCTGCTGATGCTGATCGCAGTTTAATAAAGCACCTTCTAGGGTTATTGGCGCGACCATTGATCAACCAGATAAGACCTTGCACATTCCTCTCTGGTTCAAGCTAAAGACTGTATCATTTCCTCACCTGCAACTATCAGATCCCTGAATGAGGTTACCAGATGGGACTAGATATGTTATCAGACATTAACATGTGTTGATAAAGACAGTTTAAAGCTAGTTGTTTGTTTAAAACTTATTGTTCCTGACAGTTCTTTAAACAGTTTCTAGAAAAATTTTCTAAATCATTACTTCATTGTCCCTTTCCTATACTATTGAGTTACAAATGCGCGGACGTATTAATCCTGAGGGGAGAGTAATATGAGGAACGGGAAGTTCTCTTTACTTGTAAATGTCATAGAAACGAGAGGTTTCCTTTCCTGTAGTGTTACATGTGCCTACGCTGTAACCCAGCTTTATATTTATAAAGAAACACATGTATACACGACCGGATGTGCTCGTGTTCTGTAACGCCAACTACACTGGGGTTCCCAGTATTGTGTAACTTGTTAGCTTGATGTGTTTGCAACCAGGTGCTGTCGGTGTCGTAGTAATTCTTTAAATAGTATGGGGTGACCAGATATATGGTAAAATTGGAATAACCTGTCTTAACCGTGTAGTGAACAAATGGGCAATCATTTGGTGTAAATAGGTGTGCTAAAGTCATTATAGGGGATTTTTGCTGTGAAGATCGTCGCATGTACAGCTGAAAGGACTGCATAAGTCCTTGTGAAAGGCTGAATAACTATTTCATATGTTAAGCGGGATAGCCGGGTGTAGACAGTGTGATATATCTGACAGGCGCGGCGGCGACTGCCAGCATATCAATAGACGGTCGGCGTACTTAGCAAGTGCGCATCGTGGCAACTTCGTTTGATAGGAAGATTATAATGTGTATAGATAGGTGTTATATGTATCTGATAGGTCCGTAGCAAAATAAATAGTGTATTTGCTAATCTGCCATTTATTTCTGAATGTATATATATTGTACATATATTGACCATTTGGTTCAAATTGAAATGTTAGAAATTTATCAGAGTTGCATTTCGCTACCGAGTGAACACACAGTAGATCCATCGTGTCGAACCAGACCCGGTGCACGTTACACAAGCACAATGTGTTTCCTATATGTATCACTCTATATCAATACAGTCAAGGTCATTCATTTGAAAAAAAACTTGGTTGCCCTTCATCCCATAATGTCACAGGCCTCTAGAAGTCGTTTAAAGATTTTAGGCTATTTGACCCCCGAGACCGACCTTAAATGGCGGTCAAGGTCATTTATTTGAACAAACTTTGTAGCGGCCCTTCATCCCAGCAATGGTTAAAAACCCCAGGCTTTTCGGTTACAGTCAAGGTCATTCATTTGAAAAAAAACTTGGTTGCCCTTCATCCCATAATGTCACAGGCCTCTAGAAGTCGTTTAAAGATTTTAGGCTATTTGACCCCCGAGACCGACCTTAAATGGCGGTCAAGGTCATTTATTTGAACAAACTTTGTAGCGGCCCTTCATCCCAGCAATGGTTAAAAACCCCAGGCTTTTCGGTTAATGAGAAGAAGTCGTTTGGATGTACAGGAAATCTATTGATCCGGAAATAAAGGCATTACCAGCATTAGTTTTGTTTGGTAGGTCCATTAGAGATTCTATACCAATTCCTATTGGTAGGTACTCACCTCATGAAACATGGAAAGAACTGCTAACCCACCTAGAAATAGCCTTGGCGAAGTGACATTCTAGGGAACATGATCGTTGATGTGAGCACATCCATCTTCTGAAACCACTGAAAGGTGGCAACCGTGTAATGTGTATTTGCAAAACCTGACCGGGAACCACCCTAGACAATGGGGCCGAACTGGTGTTGTAGTAAAGATCAAATAATACTCCCAATATTTTTTTTCGCGTGGATAGCACTGACGTGTCACCATAGCGCCAGCTTCTGAGGAATCAAAGTTTCTGATCCTGTAGGTCTACATGCAGATAAACCACCAATTTCTTTGCCTAGGCAGGATTCACGACATGGTATTCGCACATGTCCCACCATCACCGTTACTGACAAAATACAACAAATGTTGGGTGTGTCGCTGATGTAATAGCTCGCTCACTGGGACAGTAGGTCACACAGCAGGTGGATAATGCTGCGAGGTACCCAGCGCCATATAAGTAACAGAGTCTCTCATTGGCTATCGCGGCGACTGAAAGTAGGGGCATATGTTACCTTGCTCTGCACTTTACCATAACCCGATCTAGTGTCAGGCTGATACAAATGTGTACATTTCTCGGATAATACCCATATGTAAATATATTGATAATTTTTCAAATACCAAATCTGCTATTTATTATGTTTCGTCAACTATAAGTGGCAAAATCCAAGGCAAACACAACACACACGTAATTCTTTTCAAATACACCGACATGTTTGATTTACCGGAAACTGTTATGAAATGAAACAATCAACAGGTAAAAAGTATTGGAGATAAAAAACTCATAATAAACATTGTGAAACACAAGTATCATTTGAATTTTACCCAGAATCATTTTTCAAACTCGAGTTAAAAAATCAGTGAAATCAACTTTCGTAGTAAAAAATTGTGTGCAAGTAAGTTAGGTTATTCCAAATATGGTAAAGTAGGCTAATGAGAATCATTATGGCGGCCAAGTGAACCGTGTCGGATATGCGAGTCGGAATGTGCTTTCAAACATAATTTAGACAAAGGTGGGTAAAAGGATAATCATCTTATATTAGAAATGTTGGATATTGTTCGATTTAATTGCAAACTTACATGACACACGTGAATTGTATCATTTTCCCCGTTGCATGTTTTAAATTTGCAACACTACGGTCAATGGGACGGAATCGTAGCTCTGACGACGACCAAATAACATAATTACAAACACAAAAAATACATATTCCCAGAGCCAGTAAACATCCAAAGACTAGCTCACATGTTTTGTCTATGATTCACACAGTTCTCAATTACAACTACAACGTGGTAAGCACCGTAATAATCCATTTCTTTTTAGTGAAGACAACTGGAAAACAAAGAATTTTTCATAAACTATCGCCTCGTTGCAGAACGAAAAGTACACATGAGTTCAAATAATTCTCCTTGGATTTTCGTCCTGAAGACACGATAGCACAGCTCATTACCACAAAACTAAATCCATTCAGTCTCACGACTGCTCCTTTGGTTTTCACCAAGTTGCTGCAGGTTGGCGAAGGGTTTCTGCACTCCACAGGAATAAATGTCCACATCTATTTCGACGATTCCCTAATGCTTTAGTGTACCTAGTGCGTAAATCTTTGTAGTCGAACACCCGTCTGGTCCTAAAAGTTTGCTCAATTCGACTTCATTCCTTCCAGAGAGAAGTCCGAGGTTTCCCTTCCCAGCACTTTGTCTTCATTGGAAACAATTTCAAATCAGTTCAGGGTATTGCCCTTCCACCTTTGGAAAAGTTCGAAAAGTCCAGAGATCTTACCTTCATCGGCTGGTCACATGCCTAAATGCGTTGGTTTCTCAGTTTCTGGGTTATTTCAACTCCCTGGCAGATGAGGTCCCTCTAGAGAGACTTCACATCAGACCTCTCTAGATATTCCTTCTCGCAAACTGGGTCCCTGCTAGCAGGGAATGGGAGGCGTGGCTTCCTCTTAACCAGTCCATCAAGGGGTTTTCGTGGTGGTGGATTCTGAAAGACTGTGTTTTCAGAGGTTTCCATTGTCCAAGCCAGCTCCCACCATGACCTTGTTCCCGGATGACAGGTTGGGGGCTTACCTCGACGGCAACTGCCAGTCGGGGGAGTGGTCTAAGGATCAGCTCTTCTAGGACATCAACGTGCTGGAGATGGAGGTTATTCTGTTGGCTCTGTAGGCTTTTCAGAATATTTTGCATTTTAAGGTGGTTTAAAGGTCTACGGACACCTCTACAGTTGTCGCGTATCTGGGGAGACAAGTGAGAGGTCTCACGTCCATTATGCCCTCGCCATCCGTATTATTCTTCTCTGTCAGGAAATGCAGTTGACACTCTTAGTAAATCATCTTTCATGCAGATTGAATGTTTTGGCGGATAATCTTTCCAGGCGCCGTCAGCCGGTGCTGCCAGAATGCAGCTAAATCCCTCGATCTTCAAATGGCTTTGGCTGTGGACGTTCTATCTCTGGACTGGGAAGGGATGCATGTTTGTGCATTCCCTCCATTCAGCCTGGTGGGCAGGGTTCCTATAGAAGTTCTGGGAGTATCACTGTTCCCTCCTTCTGATAGCGCCCGTATGGCCGATATAACCATGGTTTACGGAGCTCTTGTCGTTTCTGATGGATGTTCCTCAGCTTATCCCACTCAGACCCAATCTCCTGTGTCAGCTTCGGTCCCGAGATCCTCCACCTTCACGCGCGGAAGCTATCCCAGACAGGCTTTTTTTAAAACACAGACGTGTTAGCTAGCATCGCCCGATCTTATGTGATTGGTGTATCGACAGGAATATTGATCCGGTCAAGGCCTCTGTCCAGCTGATTGCGGATTCTCTTCTCTTTTTGTTTAGGGAACGCAATCTTACCTATGGCACTATTGCAGGCTATCGCACAGCTATTGCCAGCGTACTGTCGTTTGATGGTAGACCAGAGGTAGCGTCTTCCACCTCTTTGTCTGCCTTAATTAGGGTGTTCAGTCTGGACAGGCCTAGGGCACGGCAGTTAGCTCCACAGTGGAATGTAGGACTTGTTTTAGAAACACTGAAGGAGACTCCTTATGTGCCTATGGGCCTTTGGTGTCGGCCTCCATTAAGTTTTATTTATACTTTTAAGACTGTCTTCCTGCTTGCTCTTGCCTCGGGCAAGGAGAAGTGATATCCATTTGTTCACTCTTCTTGCCTTCGTTGGGCCAAAGATAGCTCTTTCGTTACCCTCATCACTGACCCTGCCTTTTTGTCAAAGATTCCTTCCTTGACATTCTCTACTGAGCCTCCTCGGTATTCCAGGGGTTCCGATCACTTACTATCTCATAGTGAAATTGGAGGCAACTCAGCGAAAACATTTGACCAATCACAGACCAGCAAAGATTTCCATTGAAGACTAGAGAGAGAGATAATAAAAAATATATATAAACTTTATTTTATTTTACATCGATTGAGAAACAAGTTATACAACTTATGTAAATCACTCTCGATGGCCCGGATGTAAGCGCGCGAGGGGTCTTAGTGTGGGAGGAAACCGGAGTGCCCGGAGAAAACCCACGTGATCGGGCAGGTGACCCCTGACCTTTTCACGTCTGTGCCGGGGATCGAACCCCGGCCGGCTAGGTGAAAGGCGAGTGGCTTAACCACTACACCACCCGATCACCCAAGAGAGAGAGAGAGCGATACCCACCTCAAAGCCACACAATCGATCTTATACGGCTCTTTTGATGTGCATCAAAGGACTGAATCACCTGTTCTGTTCTGTTGCCTCCAGGTTTACCATGAGATAGTCCAGGGGTGTAGATATCGAAAGTGATCGGAACCTCTAGAGTATCGAGGATGCTATTGAGTTGAAGGAGAACGATCGGTTGTTTTGTCCCTGTCGGGCGCTTAGGGTTTACCTTGATAAAACTAAGGGGCGAGGTAGTATTCTTCTGGGGTCAGCAGAATATCTCCTCCCAGTCCATATCTTGATGGATATGTCAGGTGATCAAGATTGCTTATGAACAATCTAATGATCAATCTCGGGCGAAATGCAAGGTGGGGGTTCATGAGGTTATAGCCCTTGTGGCTACTGTGGCTCTACTTTATGAGTCCTCGTTCCTGGACATCATGTCTGCTGCTTTTTGGCGTGGTCAGTCTACTTTTACCTCAGGTCCCTGCCCTCTCATTCTAATGGACTGTTTTCCTAGGGTCCGGATGTGGCGGCTTAGTCTGTGACAGTTCCTCCTCAGCAGACATTATATTTATTTGTAGTTTGCGATCAGGCATCACAATGGTACACCTCTTTTCACAGAGAGGTATATCCAAAAATTCAAGGAATATAATTCGAGTTCAGTGGTTCTTTGCATGAACCGATAATTTATGGAAAATTCTTTGTTTTCCAGTTGTTATCACTAAAAGGAAATGGGTTATTACGGTCATTGGGAACTGCCTGAATCATGGATAAAACATTTGAACTAGGCTTTAGATGTTTACTGGCTCTGGAAATATGTATTTTTTATAATTTGTTATCTTTCTCTATGAATGGTGGCGTTAGAGGGTCCATCTCGCTTCTTCTTCTAAAAATCATAATTTTCTCCCTTTATAATGCACATATGTGTACACAAGAGTAAGTTCATTTTTTTTTTCTTGTGATGAAAATTATGTATTTAATCGATTTTTTAGTGAAAAAAAAAGCTGCAAATTTCCTTATTTTCCCGCCATTTCACAAAACTGAGAAGACGTAACGTCATTTTTATGATTCTATTGTATTCAACATGTTTCAATCACATTAAAAAAATGTGTGTTGTCTGGTTCTCTATCGATGTGCGTATATATATGAATGTGTGATTCTGGCCATTTTTGATAACTGGAATCCATGATAGCCGCCATACGACCCCCATGGGACACTAGTTGTCAATGGCAACAAGCATAAAATGAAACTAGACATCATACCGGTCCTAAAAAAACATGTTTCGAAAAACTGCCAGAGGGGTACATGGGAACCTATTTCTCCTCCCCCACTAGTGTTAGTTTGTTTTGTTCCTCAAAAAAATGTGTCCCTGGTTGAGGAGACAACTAGCAGTCATCCTTTGATTTAGAGAGATCATTATAAAGATATCTGACAAAGGAAAGTGTTGATGTTCATTTTATATGCACAAATCATCAAGACATTCCAAACCTGTTTTAATCATATACAACAAAACTATAAAATTGTTTTTCAAAAATTTAATGTTTGTAAATCTACTTATGTTATTCACTAACAATTTAACCAAATCAAGAAAACAAAGAATTTCATGCTAAAACATTTCATTATTTAGAATTGTATAATACATATAATTGCAAAATATGCGAAACCATTCAACAATATGAACAAATACAGTAAAGTGTTGTTGTTGTTGTTTTTTTTTTTTTTTTTTAAATTACTCTCATTCATAACAAAGCCAACCATGAATATTGATTAAATTAAGACAATTGGGAAACTATGGGGCATTTTATTGAAGATAATATCAAAATGCATTGGTTTTGAAGCTGATTTATCAGAGTAACTTCCTTTCTGTTTTGCCAGAGCTATATCTCTGGTTTTACTTTTATAGATAGCTTGGTAGAGAATGCTTAACTAAAGGCATACAATATCTTTATATAAATAATTGGGGGATTTTTTTTTTTTCATTCTGTAATATATCTCTTACTCTCTGAAATAAAAGATACCTTTCGTGACCTTAAATTGTCTTGTGTCCCAGATCTATTAATAGCTTTAAAAATTTAGATAAATATCCACTATATTAAAGATGTCCATTCCTTCATTGAATATGTACACAAGAATTAACTACATTGTATTAGTAGACTGGTATTCTAAATGACTTAGGAGATTGGTCTGACAAAAAAATCGCCATCACATCCATGGTGAACTTGATGTTGACGGGTAAAAGAAACATACTTACCATTAAAAATAAAGAATACTTTGTGTATGATTAAAGCAGATTATCTTAGAAATAGTCCATTGTCATAATTACACAAAGATATACAAATATATTTAATTAATACCCTCATTTGGAAAGAAAATTGTGTAGAATCTATTATTACAACATGGTTCCCGAACTACTTACCATAAACTATACTCTATTTTTATTTTATAACCACTTGTAGTGGTTTCTCGATTTGTTTTTCCTCTGATCAAATTTAGATATTTCACATAAAATAAACACCTCGCTCTTGCTGTGTGTACAAAATATGGAATATCAACATAAACTGTCCAATATTTTATGAGATTATGATTACAGAAAAAAAAATAATCAAGGGCTATACTTGTGATCTAATAATAGAAGCAAAATGGATAGATTTTTGTACAATACACACCCCACACAACAACACAGGTACATGATATTCTGTAATAATGAATATTTTTGCACTCAAAACATCATTCATACAGCTTGATGAAGAACTAAAACGTGATGAACACCAACATAAAATGATTACCTGGGGCGATAACATGCAAATGGTTCATGTGAATGATGTAAACATATGTAATAACAAATTAAATACAGGAATTCAAAACAAGTGCTAAAAATATCTGTGATGACAAGACTTTAAATTCTATTTCTGTTACTTGGTATTTATGGTCCAATTTCAATGTAAAACATGGGAAATTACTTAACTGCTGGTGTATTGCCTATATCTTGGAGGAAATGATGACACGTCTGTAGACGTCTAGGAATTGCCAAACTAATATCATACAGTGAATCCAGTGTTTTAATTGACAAAATTTGAGTCGCACACAGAAACCAGTACCCATAATGACAAAGTTCTGCTGTACATAGAATCAAGAGTCCAGATTGACAAATTCTATTCACAAACACCAAACTATAGACTGGTAACTTTCTACTGTTAACAGAAACCTAGTCAACTGTTCAGTAAAACCATCAACTATTATACCCAGAATTCTGCTGATGGCAGAAAGTGTGTTCAGTTTTACAAAGTCCTAATGTTCACAGAAACCAGAATCTACATGGACATTAGTTCTAATGATTACATAAAACAGACAGTTACGGGCCGGAATTTTACTCTTACAGAAACCTATGTGTTAGCTATGAAACAAGTAAGATTCACTGCACTTGAAAATCAAAGTCTAGACCATAAAATTCTACTATAAACAGAAACCATTTTCTACTATCAAAGAAACAGGATCTTAGCAAGGTTCAACTGAAAAGAAAACAAGAAAACAAGAATTATGCATAATTTACTGCCTTGTCTATCCAACTTTCATAATTATGTTTAGTAGATAGTAATTTTTACAAGTCTTAACTGGATTTAAATAGTCAATCCTGGGTATAAAGACCACTCAAGGGACAGTCAAACCTGTGTATAAAGACCACCCAATGTACAGTCAAACCTGTGTATAAAGACCACCCAAGGGACAGTCAATCCTGTGTATAAAGACCACCCAAGGGACAGTCAAACCTGTGTATAAAGACCACCCAAGGGACAGTCAAACCTGTGTATAAAGACCACTCAAGGGACAGTCAAACCTATCTATAAAGACCGCCCAAGAGACAGTCAAACTTGTGTATAAAGACCACCCAAGGGACAGTCAATCCTGTGTATAAAGACCACACGAGGGACAGTCAAACCTGTGTATAAAGACCACTCAAGGGACTGTCAATCCTGTGTATAAAGACCACCGAAAGGACAGTCAAACCTGTCTATAAAGACCACCCAAGAAACAGTCAAACCTGTGTATTAAGATCACCCAAGAAACAGTCAAACCTGTGTATAAAGATCACCCAAGGGACAGTTAGAGTCAGGTGGTCTTTATACACAGATTGAATTGTATTACGCAGGTGGTCTTCATACAGAGGCGGCCGCTAAGGCAGATTTACCGGTAAATGGATAATAAAGCAAAACCTTACAGTCTCGCCGACAACTGCCGAAATGACAAAGCTCTGTTTTATGTGAAACCATAAACTGCAATGAAAGTTGGACTAGTTATAGTAACTAAAGGTAAAGATGGACAAAGCTATACTTACATAGAAACCAAACAAAGACAAATACTAATGCCTGCAGAAAGAAGGGCTGAAAACTGAAATCAAATTCTGACTTGACAAGCTTCACTGATCCAGACACCTGATTATGTACAGACAAGTGTTTTTTCCCTTTTAATACACAGAAATCAATATTTAGACTGACAAAGTTCTTGAGAAAAGAAACCAATGCTTAGATAACCATGTGCATGGGTTCCCTGTGCACAGAAAATTACATAAACATGTCGTCTCGGTGTGCATATATTTATTGCTGTAGAATATAATCGTATTTATGATTAAAGAAAGAAATTACTTCATCTTTAGATATAACTTGAATGAGAAAATCAATTTGATATTCTAATTCCATCAAATTTCCCTCCTTACAAATCCATTGATCAATAAAATAGGGGTCCAGTTGACAGATAGGCCTAATGTCCATGATAATATACGCCAAATCCTCAGCACCATCGTAACGTTTTTATATTTTAAAGAAATACGCCAAATCCTCAGCACCATCGGGTCAATTATCTGGTAGACATCATCTGGGGGAGCGTTCAATACCTGAAATTGAAAAGGTTTGTCAACACAAATTTTCCAAACTTAAAGAACTTTATGTATATGTATAATTAATCTTTTGTAAATTGAAGTAGCTACCAAAGGGTTATTAAGATTTGGAACCAAAAACCTTTGGACTTTATAATTATTGCTGAAGCAATTTATGTCCCAACTTTTTAAGATGCAATGATTTTAAGTATTTAAAGAAAATAAGCTTTTAAGTATCCTTGATGCAATGCCAATGAAGCCATGAGACGGCTGACCATGTTTTCTATTAATACAAATACTTTTACCCCTATCACCGTTGTTCTATTAATACAAATACTTTTACCCCTATTACTGAAACTCAAACTTAAACAAGATATTTTGAGTCTATGTAACTTTTCATGTTGACTAAGTATGTAAAGGACAATAACAGTAGGATACATAACTTGTTTAAGCTACTATGAGGACTATCTGTACACCACAGAACACAGAGATAATACACCCCTAACCCCTCTGTACACCACAGAACACAGAGATAATACACCCCTAACCCCTCTGTACACCACAGAACACAGAGATAATACACCCCTAACCCCTCTGTACACCACAGAACACAAAGATAATACACCCCTAACCCCTCTGTACACCACAGAACACAGAGATAATACACTCCTAACCCCTCTGTACACCACAGAACACAAAGATAATACACCCCTAACCCCTCTGTACACCACAGAACACAGAGATAATACACCCCTAACCCCTCTGTACACCACAGAACACAGAGATAATACACCCCTAACCCCTCTGTGCACCACATAACACAAAGATAATACACCACTAACCCCTCTGTACACCACAGAACACAGAGATAATACACCCCTAACCCCTCTGTACACCACAGAACACAGAGATAATACACCCCTAACCCCTCTGTACACCACAGAACACAGAGATAATACACCCCTAACCCCTCTGTACACCACAGAACACAGAGATAATACACTCCTAACCCCTCTGTACACCACAGAACACAAAGATGATACACCCCTAACTCCTCTGTACACCACAGAACACAAAGATGATACACCCCTAACCCCTCTGTACACCACAGAACACAAAGATAATACACCCCTAACCCCTCTGTACACCACAGAACACAAAGATGATACACCCCTAACCCCTCTGTACACCACAGAACACAAAGATAATACACCCCTAACCCCTCTGTACACCACAGAACACAAAGATAATACACCCCTAACCCCTCTGTACACCACAGAACACAAGAGATAATACACCCCTAACCCCTCTGTACACCACAGAACACAGAGATAATACACCCCTAACCCCTCTGTACACCACAGAACACAAAGATAATACACCCCTAACCCCTCTGTACACCACAGAACACAGAGATAATACACCCCTAACCCCTCTGTACACCACAGAACACAGAGATAATACACCCCTAACCCCTCTGTACACCACAGAACACAGAGATAATACACCCCTAACCCCTCTGTACACCACAGAACACAGAGATAATACACCCCTAACCCCTCTGTACACCACAGAACACAGAGATAATACACCCCTAACCCCTCTGTACACCACAGAACACAAAGATGATACACCCCTAACCCCTCTGTACACCACAGAACACAGAGATAATACACCCCTAACCCCTCTGTACACCACAGAACACAGAGATAATACACCCCTAACCCCTCTGTACACCACAGAACACAAAGATAATACACCCCTAACCCCTCTGTACACCACAGAACACAGAGATAATACACCCCTAACCCCTCTGTACACCACAGAACACAGAGATAATACACCCCTAACCCCTCTGTACACCACAGAACACAGAGATAATACACCCCTAACCCCTCTGTACACCACAGAACACAGAGATAATACACCCCTAACCCCTCTGTACACCACAGAACACAAAGATGATACACCCCTAACCCCTCTGTACACCACAGAACACAGAGATAATACACCCCTAACCCCTCTGTACACCACAGAACACAGAGATAATACACCCCTAACCCCTCTGTACACCACAGAACACAGAGATAATACACCCCTAACCCCTCTGTACACCACAGAACACAGAGATAATACACCCCTAACCCCTCTGTACACCACAGAACACAGAGATAATACACCCCTAACCCCTCTGTACACCACAGAACACAGAGATAATACACCCCTAACCCCTCTGTACACCACAGAACACAGAGATAATACACCCCTAACCCCTCTGTACACCACAGAACACAGAGATAATACACCCCTAACCCCTCTGTACACCACAGAACACAAGAGATAATACCCCTAACCTTTCCACAGAAAAGTAACACCCCTAACCCCTCTGTACACCACAGAACACAAGAGATAATACACCCCTAACCCCTCTGTACACCACAGAACACAGAGATAATACACCCTAACCCCTCTGTACACCACAGAACACAAAGATAATACACCCCTAACCCCTCTGTACACCACAGAACACAAAGATAATACACCCCTAACCCCTCTGTACACCACAGAACACAGAGATAATACACCCCTAACCCCTCTGTACACCACAGAACACAAAGATAATACACCCCTAACCCCTCTGTACACCACAGAACACAGAGATAATACACCCCTAACCCCTCTGTACACCACAGAACACAGAGATAATACACCCCTAACCCCTCTGTACACCACAGAACACAGAGATAATACACCCCTAACCCCTCTGTACACCACAGAACACAGAGATAATACACCCCTAACCCCTCTGTACACCACAGAACACAGAGATAATACACCCCTAACCCCTCTGTACACCACAGAACACAGAGATAATACACCCCTAAACCCCTCTGTACACCACAGAACACAGAGATAATACACCCTAACCCCTCTGTACACCACAGAACACAGAGATAACACCTATAATACACCCCTAACCCCTCTGTACACCACAGAACACAGAGATAATACACCCCTAACCCCTCTGTACACCACAGAACACAGAGATAATACACCCCTAACCCCTCTGTACACCACAGAACACAGAGATAATACACCCCTAACCCCTCTGTACACCACAGAACACAGAGATAATACACCCCTAACCCCTCTGTACACCACAGAACACAAAGATAATACACCCCTAACCCCTCTGTACACCACAGAACACAAAGATAATACACCCCTAACCCCTCTGTACACCACAGAACACAGAGATAATACACCCTACCCCCTAACCCCTCTAATACACCACAGAACACAGAGATAATACACCCCTAACCCCTCTGTACACCACAGAACACAAAGATAATACACCCCTAACCCCTCTGTACACCACAGAACACAGAGATAATACACCCCTAACCCCTCTGTACACCACAGAACACAAAGATAATATACACCCCTAACCCCTCTGTACACCACAGAACACAGAGATAATACACCCCTAACCCCTCTGTACACCACAGAACACAGAGATAATACACCCCTAACCCCTCTGTACACCACAGAACACAAAGATAATACACCCCTAACCCCTCTGTACACCACAGAACACACAAGATAATACACCCCTAACCCCTCTGTACACCACAGAACACAAAGATAATACACCCCTAACCCCTCTGTACACCACAGAACACAAAGATAATACACCCCTAACCCCTCTGTACACCACAGAACACAAAGATAATACACCCCTAACCCTCTCTGTACACCACAGAACACAGAGATAATACACCCCTAACCCCTCTGTACACCACAGAACACAGAGATAATACACCCCTAACCCCTCTGTACACCACAGAACACAGAGATAATACACCCCTAACCCCTCTGTACACCACAGAACACAAAGATAATACACCCCTAACCCCTCTGTACACCACAGAACACAAAGATAATACACCCCTAACCCCTCTGTACACCACAGAACACAAAGATAATACACCCCTAACCCCTCTGTACACCACAGAACACAAAGATGATACACCCCTAACTCCTCTGTACACCACAGAACACAAAGATGATACACCCCTAACCCCTCTGTACACCACAGAACACAAAGATAATACACCCCTTACCCCTCTGTACACCACAGAACACAGAGATAATACACCCCTAACCCCTCTGTACACCACAGAACACAAAGATAATACACCCCTAACCCCTCTGTACACCACAGAACACAAAGATAATACACCCCTAACCCCTCTGTACACCACAGAACACAAAGATAATACACCCCTAACCCCTCTGTACACCACAGAACACAAAGATAATACACCCCTAACCCCTCTGTACACCACAGAACACAGAGATAATACACCCCTAACCCCTCTGTACACCACAGAACACAAGAGATAATACACCCCTAACCCCTCTGTACACCACAGAACACAAAGATAATACACCCCTAACCCCTCTGTACACCACAGAACACAAAGATAATACACCCCTAACCCCTCTGTACACCACAGAACACAGAGATAATACACCCCTAACCCCTCTGTACACCACAGAACACAGAGATAATACACCCCTAACCCCTCTGTACACCACAGAACACACAAGATAATACACCCCTAACCCCTCTGTACACCACAGAACACAAGAGATAATACACCCCTAACCCCTCTGTACACCACAGAACACAAAGATAATACACCCCTAACCCCTCTGTACACCACAGAACACAAAGATAATACACCCCTAACCCCTCTGTACACCACAGAACACAAAGATAATACACCCCTAACCCCTCTGTACACCACAGAACACAAGATAATACACCCTAACCCCTCTGTACACCACAGAACACAAGAGATAATACACCCCTAACCCCTCTGTACACCACAGAACACAGAGATAATACACCCCTAACCCCTCTGTACACCACAGAACACAGAGATAATACACCCTAACCCTCTGTACACACAGAACACAGAGATAATACACCCCTAACCCCTCTGTACACCACAGAACACAAAGATAATACACCCCTAACCCCTCTGTACACCACAGAACACAAAGATAATACACCCCTAACCCCTCTGTACACCACAGAACACAAAGATAATACACCCCTAACCCCTCTGTACACCACAGAACACAAGAGATAATACACCCCTAAACCCCTCTGTACACCACAGAACACAGAGATAATACACCCTAACCCTCTGTACACCACAGAACCAGATAATTGTACACCCCACAGTCACACAAACACAGAGATAATACACCCCTAACCCCTCTGTACACCACAGAACACAAAGATAATACACCCCTAACCCCTCTGTACACCACAGAACACAAAGATAATACACCCTAACCCCTCTGTACACCACAGAACACAAGAGATAATACACCCCTAACCCCCTCTGTACACCACAGAACACAGAGATAATACACCCCTAACCCCTCTGTACACCACAGAACACAAAGATAATACACCCCTAACCCCTCTGTACACCACAGAACACAAAGATAATACACCCCTAACCCCTCTGTACACCACAGAACACAGAGATAATACACCCCTAACCCCTCTGTACACCACAGAACACAAAGATAATACACCCCTAACCCCTCTGTACACCACAGAACACAAAGATAATACACCCCTAACCCTCTGTACACCACAGAACACAAAGATAATACACCCCTAACCCCTCTGTACACCACAGAACACAAAGATAATACACCCCTAACCCCTCTGTACACCACAGAACACAAAGATAATACACCCCTAACCCCTCTGTACACCACAGAACACAAAGATAATACACCCCTAACCCCTCTGTACACCACAGAACACAAAGATGATACACCCCTAACCCCTCTGTACACCACAGAACACAAAGATGATACACCCCTAACCCCTCTGTACACCACAGAACACAAAGATGATACACCCCTAACCCCTCTGTACACCACAGAACACAAAGAGATAATACACCCCTAACCCCTCTGTACACCACAGAACACAAAGATAATACACCCCTAACCCCTCTGTACACCACAGAACACAAGATAATACACCCCTAACCCCTCTGTACACCACAGAACACAAAGATAATACACCCCTAACCCCTCTGTACACCACAGAACACAAAGATAATACACCCCCTAACCCCTCTGTACACCACAGAACACAAAGATAATACACCCCTAACCCCTCTGTACACCACAGAACACAAAGATAATACACCCCCTAACCCCTCTGTACACCACAGAACACAAAGATAATACACCCCTAACCCCTCTGTACACCACAGAACACAAAGATAATACACCCCTAACCCCTCTGTACACCACAGAACACAGAGATAATACACCCCTAACCCCTCTGTACACCACAGAACACAAAGATAATACACCCCTAACCCCTCTGTACACCACAGAACACAAAGATAATACACCCCTAACCCCTCTGTACACCACAGAACACAAAGATAATACACCCCTAACCCCTCTGTACACCACAGAACACAGAGATAATACACCCCTAACCCCTCTGTACACACAGAACACAAAGATAATACACCCCTAACCCCTCTGTACACCACAGAACACAAAGATAATACACCCCTAACCCCTCTGTACACCACAGAACACAGAGATAATACACCCCTAACCCCTCTGTACACCACAGAACACAAAGATAATACACCCCTAACCCCTCTGTACACCACAGAACACAGAGATAATACACCCCTAACCCCTCTGTACACCACAGAACACAAAGATAATACACCCCTAACCCCTCTGTACACCACAGAACACAGAGATAATACACCCCTAACCCCTCTGTACACCACAGAACACAAAGATAATACACCCCTAACCCCTCTGTACACCACAGAACACAGAGATAATACACCCCTAACCCCTCTGTACACCACAGAACACAAAGATAATACACCCCTAACCCCTCTGTACACCACAGAACACAAAGATAATACACCCCTAACCCCTCTGTACACCACAGAACACAGAGATAATACACCCCTAACCCCTCTGTACACCACAGAACACAGAGATAATACACTCCTAACCCCTCTGTACACCACAGAACACAGAGATAATACACCCCTAACCCCTCTGTACACCACAGAACACAAGAGATAATACACCCCTAACCCCTCTGTACACCACAGAACACAGAGATAATACACCCCTAACCCCTCTGTACACCACAGAACACAAGATAATACACCCCTAACCCCTCTGTACACCACAGAACACAGAGATAATACACCCCTAACCCCTCTGTACACCACAGAACACAGAGATAATACACCCCTAACCCCTCTGTACACCACAGAACACAAAGATAATACACCCCTAACCCCTCTGTACACCACAGAACACAAAGATAATACACCCCTAACCCCTCTGTACACCACAGAACACAAAGATAATACACCCCTAACCCCTCTGTACACCACAGAACACAGAGATAATACACCCCTAACCCCTCTGTACACCACAGAACACAAAGATAATACACCCCTAACCCCTCTGTACACCACAGAACACAGAGATAATACACCCCTAACCCCTCTGTACACCACAGAACACAGAGATAATACACCCCTAACCCCTCTGTACACCACAGAACACAAAGATAATACACCCCTAACCCCTCTGTACACCACAGAAACACAGAGATAATACACCCCTAACCCCTCTGTACACCACAGAACACAAGAGATAATACACCCCTAACCCCTCTGTACACCACAGAACACAGAGATAATACACCCCTAACCCCTCTGTACACCACAGAACACAAAGATAATACACCCCTAACCCCTCTGTACACCACAGAACACAAAGATAATACACCCCTAACCCCTCTGTACACCACAGAACACAGAGATAATACACCCCTAACCCCTCTGTACACCACAGAACACAAAGATAATACACCCCTAACCCCTCTGTACACCACAGAACACAAGATAATACACCCCTAACCCCTCTGTACACCACAGAACACAAAGATAATACACCCTAACCCTCACCCCTAAACCCCTCTGTACACCACAGAACACAGAGATAATACACCCCTAACCCCTCTGTACACCACAGAACACAGAGATAATACACCCCTAACCCCTCTGTACACCACAGAACACAGAGATAATACACCCCTAACCCCCTCTGTACACCACAGAACACAAAGATGATACACCCCTAACCCCTCTGTACACCACAGAACACAAAGATGATACACCCCTAACCCCTCTGTACACCACAGAACACAGAGATAATACACCCCTAACCCCTCTGTACACCACAGAACACAAAGATGATACACCCCTAACTCCTCTGTACACCACAGAACACAGAGATAATACACCCCTAACCCCTCTGTACACCACAGAACACAGAGAGATAATACACCCCTAACCCCTCTGTACACCACAGAACACAGAGATAATACACCCCTAACCCCTCTGTACACCACAGAACACAGAGATAATACACCCCTAACCCCTCTGTACACCACAGAACACAAAGATAATACACCCCTAACCCCCTCTGTACACCACAGAACACAAAGATAATACACCCCTAACCCCTCTGTACACCACAGAACACAGAGATAATACACCCCTAACCCCTCTGTACACCACAGAACACAAAGATAATACACCCCTAACCCCTCTGTACACCACAGAACACAAAAATAATACACCCCTAACCCCTCTGTACACCACAGAACACAAAGATAATACACCCCTAACCCCTCTGTACACCACAGAACACAAAGATAATACACCCTAACCCCTCTGTACACCACAGAACACAAAGATAATACACCCCTACCCCTCTGTACACCACAGAACACAAAGATAATACACCCCTAACCCCTCTGTACACACAGCACACAAAGATAATACACCCCTAACCCCTCTGGCACCACAGAACACAAAGATAATACACCCCTAACCCCTCTGTGCACCACAGAACACAAAGATAATACACCCTAACCCCTCTGTACACCACAGAACACAAAGATAATACACCCCTAACCCCTCTGTACACCACAGAACACAAAGATAATACACTCCTAACCCCTCTGTACACCACAGAACACAAAGATAATACACCACTAACCCCTCTGTACACCACAGAACACAAAGATAATACACCCCTAACCCCTCTGTACACCACAGAACACAAAGATAATACACCCCTAACCCCTCTGTACACCACAGAACACAAAGATAATACACCCCTAACCCCTCTGTACACCACAGAACACAAAGATAATACACCCCTAACCCCTCTGTACACCACAGAACACAGAGATAATACACCCCTAACCCCTCTGTACACCACAGAACACAAAGAATACATAATACACCCCACCCCTCTGTACACAACACAAGAAACACACTGAAAAAAAGATAATACACCCCTAACCCCTCTGTACACCACAGAACACAAACATAATACACCCCTAACCCCTCTGTACACCACAGAACACAAAGATAATACACCCCTAACCCCTCTGTGCACCACAGAACACAAAGATAATACACCCCTAACCCCTCTGTACACCACAGAACACAGAGATAATACACCCCTAACCCCTCTGTACACCACAGAACACAGAGATAATACACCCCTTACCCCTCTGTACACCACAGAACACAAAGATAATACACCCCTTACCCCTCTGTACACCACAGAACACAAAGATAATACACCCCTTACCCCTCTGTACACCACAGAACACAGAGATAATACACCCCTTACCCCTCTGTACACCACAGAACACAAAGATAATACACCCCTAACCCCTCTGTCACCACAGAACACAGAGATAATACACTCCTAACCCCTCTGTACACCACAGAACACAGAGATAATACACTCCTAACCCCTCTGTACACCACAGAACACAGAGATAATACACTCCTAACCCCTCTGTACACCACAGAACACAGAGATAATACACTCCTAACCCCTCTGTACACCACAGAACACAGAGATAATACACTCCTAACCCCTCTGTACACCACAGAACACAAAGATAATACACTCCTAACCCCTCTGTACACCACAGAACACAAAGATAATACACTCCTAATCCCTCTGTACACCACAGAACACAAAGATAATACACCCCTAACCCCTCTGTGCACCACATAATACAAAGATAATACACCCCTTACCCCTCTGTACACCACAGAACACAGAGATAATACACCCCTAACCCCTCTGTACACCACAGAACACAAAGATAATACACCCCTAACCCCTCTGTGCACCACAGCACACAAAGATAATACACCCCTAAGCCCTCTGTACACCACAGCACACAAAGATAATACACCCCTAACCCCTCTGTACACCACAGAACACAGAGATAATACACCCCTAACCCAGGGTTTTTGCCAGCTATTTTGGGAAAAGGACCCTGAGCAAAAATTGGGAAAATATTATCGGTGTTTTTAAAAAATTGGGAAATTATCATCCTCATTTTAATTTAAGTCTGACTAAAAATATTCATTAACTATTGCGTCAGTGTTCAGTAATAAAAAAATGATTTATTTATCATTTTAATTATTTTTGATGCTGTATGTAATTTATATTGCATGTAAAAGATATTCCACCGCTGACAAACAGTATTTTTTCTCTATCAAAAATTTTTAAAAAGAGCAGACGAACTAGTATTTTTTGTACAGTTACAAAAGTTGTTTTCTGTACACCATTACCGCCATTAAAAAGTTTGAGCTTCTTCTTTTATTTTAAGATAAAAATATGAAAATAATTAATTGCATTCCAAAAAATATCTTTGGCACTATGTCATATCGAATGAAAGTACTGATAGTGCATGCACCAAAAGCAAAATAAATTATTTTCTATATTATTTTTTTGTGATAATTAGACATATCCATACACGATAAAACACAAATTATAGTTCAAATGATGAGTATTGTTTATGCTCTGTCGACGATGTCCAGAGCGTTCAAAATAAAATACTTGGAACGTACAAATGTAACTGATCAATGCAGAGATTATGGCAAAATGCAAGTACATGAGGCCTATGTAAATTGTCAAAGACATTTGAAAACGAAATATACTACATGTATACACAAACCACAATATATGGATTCAAACAAAATTTTATTTACAACTGATACTTAACAAATTGAATAGCAGACGAAACCTCTGGCTCATTCCTACTGTCACTTACCACACTGAAAGTGGGCCACGTGCCAAAAATACCAACTGACAGAACCCAAGATATTGTGCCTGAGGTGTTGATTAATTGGTGATTGCCATTTATAATCCTATTTTTATGTCTGGTTGATGTTTTTGCGTCCGTACCCCAGCCGACTCACCTGTCATGGCCGCCATTTTTCGGGTGCGTTTGATTGCAAAGTCCAAAAAGTGGTGGGACTCCGCCACTGAAATCGGGACGCTTCCGCGAACGTAAACTATTAAGAAATGATGTTTCCCATGTGAAATGGGCTTGTACAGGACATTAGATATTAATAACCGTTACCGGAGGTATATTGAGACATCATTTGCGGTTTTAACTTAATGCTATGATTGGGAAAATAGTGACTGAATTTGGGAAAATACAGTGCTATTTTTCAATTGGGAATGGGTCCGTTTACCGGACCCTATAAAGGCCTGGCAAAAACCCTGGTAACCCCTCTGTGCACCACATAACACAAAGATAATACACCACTAACCCCTCTGTACACTACAGAACACAGAGATAATACACTCCTAACCCCTCTGTACACCACAGAACACAAAGATAATACACTCCTAACCCCTCTGTACACCACAGAACACAAAGATAATACACTCCTAACCCCTCTGTACACCACAGAACACAAAGATAATACACTCCTAATCCCTCTGTGCACCACAGAACACAAAGATAATACACCCCTTACCCCTCTGTACACCACACAACACAAAGATAATACACCCCTAACCCCTCTGTACACCACAGAACACAGAGATAATACGCACCCAACCTCTCAACCCCTTCCCCGGTCAATAGTAATTTTTCCATATGTTTTCTGAAATATCTTAATTTTCTGCTTTTATGCCATATAAATAAGTTGTTTTTAACATCAAACCTTGACCGCCTTGATCCATCATAATGGCTGCCTGAGTAAGATCTTGATCCACTGTTGCCTCGCCGACGGTCTTCAGAAGAGCTTGATCTGTAATACATGATATTTGTAAACAATGCTATTACAAAAGTTGTGCATGTCTTAAAAATATCTTATAAGCTGTGGAATATACATTAAAAAAAAACCCAAAAAACTTGAATCAATTAAAGGTGCTTCAATTCATAAAAAAAAATCTCATGACAAAGTTTCTTTGTGAAACTTTATCTCTTATCGCCAAACCTCGACCTCCGGTATCCTGACTTCCTGTCTCTCGGTGACCTTGACCTATCTCGGCTTCTCTTTGATTGTGGTGACACAGATCTACAATACAAAAATGGTGGTACACAATAATATAAAGCAAACTGGTACAAATCTAATAGAACTGTGTATTATAGATACTTAAATCAGTAAAGTACTCATTCCTTATGCATTTTGTAAAGCACATGCATGCTTTGTCTTTATGGCAAATAAGGTACATACCTACTGTCATCCATAATTAAAGGGACAATTCACTAAGCATAAATCTTTTACATAACAAAGAAGCAAAATATGGCATAAATGTAATGCTCTAAATTTCTTATGAAACATATAACATAAAATATTGACAAGTTCCATGTCATTGTTTAGTATTTTAATTGATACCGTTGTAATTACAAATCGTTGATCAATACGATTAAGCAGGTACAATATGTACGCTGTACCCATACTAGAGACAAAGTCACGCACGTCAAACAAATCAACTACATAACCAGAGGAGGTGATAAAATGATTTTTAAGCAAGACAATTCACCTAGTAAGGTAAACACACAACTGTCAGAGCAATTTGAGCAGTTATTGACAAAAGTGTCATTGCTCTAAGTGCAAGGGATAGGGGTCGGCATACAAGATATTCGACCACAACATGTAATGGCGGACAGCGAGCGAGTTTGAACGTTTCATACGCATTTCACCACCATGGGCTTTTCTGGCATATCACAGTAAAACCGGCTGATCTAATTTCCATTAGAACTTGTTTTTTTCCGATATGTGTACAAATTTTAATGTTCTCTTAGACTGAATTGTCCCTTTAACTTCACAAAATTAACATGTATGGTAGGGGTATAAATATAATCTTCTGCATGATTATACATCACAGTCATGTAATATTAATAACTGTGCTTTTTATATTTGTGTAAAATACCACTTAAGACTACTTCAGTCAATCTTACACATCAAAGGCAATACTTACCAGCCAAACATTGATTTTGCATAGTTAGCTAATAGTATGAACAACTAGGTAGATGCATACAAAATAAAGATTCAATAGTGATATTGACCTTTTGACCTCTACCCTTTACCCTCTCCACCAAGTTACCTGGACCTAGACCTATTGCTTCTCTTCCTTCGATTCCTTGAGGATGACCTAGAGCCGGATGAGGATGACCTTGAGGAAGATGAGCTTGACCTTGAAGATGAACTTGAAGATGAGTTTGATCTCTTATCGTCCTCTTCATCACTACCATCCAAATCGTATTTACTCAAATCCCCATCATCTTCTTCCTAAATTTGATATTTACAACCATAAGTAACTTCAGAATTGTAAAGACACATTAATATTCTGTTCATTTAACAAGTTAATTGTTCTATAACTAGGACTATAAGCCAATGGTTTAATAAAATCCCTACAACAGATCCCAGACGGATCTTGGCGCCCACCAAAGAATGATCTATGTCTGACAAAGGAAAGATGGATCTTTTAAAACTTTTTCAAACATACTACACATAAAATTTGAGACAGATCACTTCAGTACTTTCTGAGAAATAGCAGTAACAAACTTCAACTATCAAAATCCAAGATGGCTACTTGGCGGTCATATTGTTGATCAATTGGTCCAAAATCACAATATGCACAACTAGGGCCCTAAGGGAACCTTTATGTGAAATTTGAGAATGGTCCATTCAATACTTTCTGAGAAATAGCGATAACAAAACTTTAACTATCAAAATCCAAGATGACTCTTTGGCGGCCATCTTGTTGATCAATCTGTCCCAAATCGCAATATGCATAACTAGGGCCCTAGGAGAACCTACATGTGAAATTTGAGAATGATCAATTCCATACTTTCTGTGAAATAGCGATAACAAACTTTAATTATCAAAATCCAAGATGGGTGCCTGGCGGCCATCTTATTGACCAATCAGTCCCAAAACGCAATATGCACAACTATGGCCCCAGGAAAACCTACATATGAAATTTGAGACCGATCCTTTCAGTACTTTCTGAGAAATAGCGATAACAGAACTTTAAATATCAAAATCAAAGATGGCTGCCTTGCGTCCATCTTGTTGACCGATCGGTCCCAAAACGCAATATGCACAACTACTGATGATGATGGGCTAAAAATCCAATTGAAATTAAAAATATGCTTTAATACAAGATCTAACAACTCTCTGTTTGGGGTCACCTCAGCATGACCCCTGAGTCTAGAATTTGAACATTTCAAGACATTCTAGTAGCTACTTATACTTTCAAGAGAAATGACCTAAATCAAATACTTCATAGGCGACACATTGCTAACCATAGAGGTCATACTGAGGTAACCTGCAACGAAAAGTTGTTTGATAGTGTATTGGAGTGTTCCATAGAGAATCATAGTGGAGCAAAATTACAAGTCTAAGTTTGATTAGATTGATATTCCTATTTTCCCTTGATTGAGATCATGGAACAAAATGTTACATTATTTTTAAAAATATATGACCATATTAAAATACAGGGAATACTCTGATGAAAAGACTAAAAAATAAATTATTTTCATTCATGTTTGGATTTCCTTTATGTTAGCTGCAAATAATCCAAGAATTGTACTGACAGTATGTAGTTATATACCCTAAATAAATCTTGTGTCTTTGGTTGGGGGATTAAGGCAACATTTACCCTTATAATCAGATAAAGCACCTGTTCTGACATAATTACCTCCTCTGAGTCAATCTTGTAATTTGACAAATCTCCATCTTCCTCCTCCTCCTCCTCCTCTTCCTCCTCCTCTATTGTCTCCTGTTTTGGTAATGTGGGAAGGGGCTGGTCAGAACTAGTTTTTCTAAACTTTTTCTTTTTACGACCAAACTGTTATAAAAAAATTACAATACAGACAATAATGGACATTTGATGTGGTGAATAACTAATTGGCACATTGACCCACCACTAAACGCAGTAAACCTACTTATTTTAGCACAGTAATATTATAGCGCAACCGAAAAAACCCTGTAAATTATGATTTATTAGCAAAAAATATCAAAATTTTAGCATTGTACATGAATTAGTGCTCCAAAGACAGCATGAAAAGCGCGAAAATTAAACTACCACTTAAATAAGTACATTTACAGTAGTAAATACCTGGTACACGTATATAACCAGTGCCGATTGTAGTTATGTTTTGTCAAAAACAATTGAAAATACCTAATGTAGCTTTGCAAATAAATCAACTTGGAAATTATGTGACAAGAGAGTCAATGATAAAATGTTAGCCTCCCTGTTGACTAGAACTGTTATCATATATCGGCATCCCGATATATCACGATTGTAGAGAAGAGACGATGATATCGTTAAAAATCTTATATCTACGATAACGTCGTCAGCCGTAACCCATCATGTGTTAGTTGGAAAGGAAACTGATTACAAGTTGACAACTTAGTTAAACAATGTTTGAAAGCATCTTGCCGAATATTGGTAAATCAGTCAGTGTTTACTAAAATAGCAACACAGTTATACATTGTGTACTGTGTAGTACTCGTGATTTGTGTCAAAAAACCTGTCCCATCAAGGTGAAAGTTGAACTAGTCGACAACACTAGTACTAGTACTGATAGCCAATCAGGAGCCGAGGCCACGCTCCCACTCTCTCAGCTAGACACTGCCAATCGCTCGCCTGACCGCGAATCGGAGCCTGAACCAAAACGTGCGAAGATGGATACCACTTCAACTTTGCAAGATTTTCTGGGTGACATATTATTTATCAGACATGAACGTAAATCTCCGACACAAGAACAAATAATCTGTCAGGAAATAGAAAGGTACAAATCAGAATGCACTAGATCACCACCTGACACAAACTCCGATCCGTTACAATGGTGGAAAGATAGGGCAATCATCTACCTGAATCTTTCTGTGTATGTTAAACAATATCTGTGTGTTCCGGCAACAAGAGTGTCGTCAGAGAGGATCTTTAGCTGCGCAGGGAACACATTAACAAACAAACGGGCTTGTTTGTCCGAAGACAATGTTGACAAATTGATTTTCTTAAACAAAAACATTGCACTGTCGGACACGGACAGAATCTGATTGACTTGTAAACAAACATCTAATTAAAAGTATCACAAATTAATGTTCGTTTTGATGAATGTTTCACATTATTTATATACAAATTACACTCTTTATTGTACTTTCATGATTGGTCCCCCAAACATGACTTATATTTCCATAAATTCCTTTTATATTTTACTCGGCAAAAATCGTGGTATTTTGACGAGATTGCAATGCACATTTTCTCTACGATAACAGCTCTACTGTTGACTTTATGTTCAGTATCGCATAATAAACTGTGATGTCAAGGGAGGATACAGGAGCCCCACTAGACCATATGTGTAGTTATTCCCCTTTGTTAAAATAGATAAAATTATAGAAATGTCCAAAGAGATGTTAATTCTACAGGATTAACAATACATTTTTAGCATGGAAAAAATATTTCTAAAACTTCTCACATAGAAAGAAGCTTTAAGGAACAAAGACAAAATATGAAATAATCTGTTATTGGAATGGGTAAGATGTGATCAGGCTTTGTCAAAGAAATTGATATCATAAAAAAGCGGTTTTGTTTGAATCTATAACATGACACCTGCACCAATTTCACACAGCTATAGAGAAACTCACATCATCAAATTCACTATCGTCTTCTTCTCCATCTCGCTTTATATACTCCACAACTTCATCTCGCTCCATGTAACCACCTCCAAAGCCTACAAAATGTACATGCTAATTAGAACGCTGACATCAGTTAGAAAGAGCACCACTGAAGTTGATCCTATTCAGCAGTAAGTCTCAAAAACTATTGCCATGAAATTTGATGTCCCAAGATTCCAAAGACACTAATATTTGTTGAAATTAAACCATTTATAAATGTTGCCCTATTTAGAAGCCACAGTGGTTATTATCATGGTATTTCTCTGGGAAAATTCAAATTACTAATTCACATCTTCATTCCATCAGCTACCTTTAGCTACAAGTGAAAGTTTGGAAAATCTAAAACAATGTCGTCAAATTGATGATAAAAATACATTCATAACCAAATTTAAATCAGGAACATAAAGTTAGCAGGACTAGAGAGAAAGTATACAGATACGGTTGCATCTATTTGTCCATTTTCATTTTGGTACAATTAAGGTCTAGACATCACATTCAGTTTGATATTAATGCTGTTTAAATGACAGCTGAAATATGATTGAAATCAGCAGGAAAGAAAATCTTACTAAAAACCCACAAAGGTCGTACTAGTTATCTGCACATGGTCTAATATAGTTCAGATGACACAGTCTCACCCGAAGATTATCTGCCAAGGATTTTAAAAGTTTAATTTGATATCTTACAAAAAACCTTATTTTTTTTAATATAATACATACATGTAGATTTACCATAGCATGAAGAATTTGCAGAAAGATTTGACTAGATAGATGTTTATCTGTATCCTTGGTTAGAGGAAAACTTTATACCAAGCAATAAATACCTCTAGTGAAGTTCTCACCTGTTCTTTGCTCCTGTTTTCCATATTTTGGAGAATTACACACATTGCAGGTCATCCGTCGTGCCCAGTTCACATTACCACAACTGAAAAAATATCCAAAGATTTCTCATAAATAAATTTCTATGCAAGCTCTAGGCATTTATGGAAATATTGGTATGCAAAAATATCCAAGCCTTATTCTTCTTTGCTAGTAATCATAAAAGACAACATAATTACAAGTGTACATAAAAATATGAAATAGAATATTAATTTTGTGATTGAAGAAACATTGACAAAATGTTTAAATATATTTTAAAATATCTTTTACATGTGTTATGTAACAAAATTTTGAGATTTTCCTTCTTGGAAACCTGTAGGATTTGGAAACCTGTCCATATTGACCGGATATATACTAGTCACTATGACATCTGGTTTAGACAAGTTATACTGTTTATGCTATATTTCCAACATTATTATAAGGTTTGGATTATTGAAAGAACAAATAAAGCAAAATCCAGAGGAACTTTTAACCCAAGGTATATGGTCTCATCTTAGATGAAATAAACTCTGCTATTGATAACAAGGATAAGTTTACCATGTCACAAGGAGGTGTTTTCAACCATCTAGGTAAGTTAAATGTATGTTGTGTTTGAAAAAATTATTTTGTTTCAATGTGTATGACATTGTTTTAGATGTAGGGCTGCCGCGGTTAACCGGTATATTGGGGTATTGCAATACACCACCAAAAAATATTGTACCGCGATACAGTTTACCTGTACCGGTTTTTTACGATATATTTTCTTAGTATCATAATTTCATTAATTTGATATAATTAAAACGTCCTTTCATTAAAACAAAACCAGCAAGTTGTATTTGCTTTCCTTTCCGATAATATGAAGCCATGTGGGTATCCCTTTCGTTTTCATTCGATTCCGATGTCGGTCAAACGTTTGTAACTAACGTGTATAATGTTCAAATGATTCAAACATTTGCATGACGTTGAATATAAACAATATGACATTAGGCTAGTTTCTGAAATATTATCAAGTTGATTCGCTCCATCAATCAACAATACCGGAATATATAATTCTCTTAACACATTTAAGGTCCGGTGAATACATTGGCTGCAGGGATTTTGCCAGCTATTTCAGGCTTCATCACGATCGTCCGCCGCCATTTCCGAATTCCTACACGTGTCAAAACAACACTGCAATCCGATCAGCCCTTTGAAGTTTAATCACGATCGTAAGTGTAGCGTATTTTGCCAGGACAATTGTACATAAATTTGTTCATTATTTAGGTTCAAAAGTGTAAATATTTGCAGACACTATCATGTTTAGATATTGTATTATTAGGTTACGATCGTCTGTAGCCTAGCTTTTTCACAGGCTCGTAATTTTTACAAAAACCTCACATTTGAACATTTTTGTTGCTCAACAACATGGTTGAAATCGATGTAAAAACTACATAATATAGCACTGTATGTTTGTATAATGTAAAGGGTGTTTTTATTATGGAATATATACAAAATAAACACCACATATGTTAAGGTCAAAATATTGCAATATATATCACAATACAGTTGTTGTGTATCACAATATATTGTGGTACGCTTCTGCCGTATCGCGGCAGCCCTTGTTTTACACCTAATTTTTAGGTGTAAAGTGTTGCAGAGACTCACTTCAAATAAGCAGGATCTTAAAATTTAGTAAATACAAGTCTCATTCACAATATTCATGGGGGTTGAATAACGACAGTGATAGTAACCCTGAAATATTGAGGGTGTACAATTCTTTGTAAATAATGATTTTCAATGCACGTACAACACTAAACTGTTAACTTAAAACCACTATCATGGCTTTTCACCAGTCACATGTAATAGAAGCAAACCTTTTACACTGCCAGTCATCAGCACTAAAAAGACCTTTACTCTTCTCCGCTAAATTCTTTCCTATCTCTGTACCACCCTTCTTGAAAACCGTGCCATCCTTCCGTTCTAAAACAAAACAAAGATATTTTATACAATCTTAGTGTTAGTCAAAATCAATGAACTTAATCAAGATTTTTGCTAGGGTTCAAATTCTCCCAACTGTAGCACTTGAAATTTTCAATACAGCAAGTGCTGCTCCTGTCTGTGCTAAGTTACTTTGATAATATTCGATACACAAAGGCCTACTACAACAGTTTTGTCTGAAAACTATTTATTTATGCATTCAGATCTATTTCTACTTGGTAAATTTGCTTTGATACTCAAAAATCTAAAACTGGCCCAACATTCTCTGAAATCACAACAATCAATAAGACAACCGATCAGCCCCGAGTTATTGTTTGCAGATATCTTACCTGAACCACACCTGTTACACTGACTTCGTCTAGAAAAGTTAACATTCCCACATCTGCAAACAGAAGTACATATTGATTAATCAATGTGTGTGTAGATACAAGTACAATTCATACATTTATATAGCTACACATAGACCAGCTAACAAGACAGTACAATATTCAATGATTAAATCTGGTAAAAAATATATCATTACTTATTTGCAAAATGATTTTGTAAATATTAAAACAATTAATACAACCACAAACATATATTAGAGAGATTGTCAACTCCACCATGATGGGCAGATGTGCTTAGGGTTTTTAGATATACTCTTAACTAAGTTAAATACAGGAGAATAACTTTAATATGTTAAAAAAGTTCAGTAATTTTCAGATATGGTTTGAGTATGATTTTGGAAAGAAAAAATATTTTAACTTACATATTGATTAAACAAAATGCACATCCAGTCAAAATTGTCTTATTTTCAAAAAAATGAAATAGTAAAATTGCTTATTTTCATGCTTTCCAAAATCCTATTAAATCTTGTTAATCTAGGAAAATGGTCATATCAAACCATACACCATAAACTTATGTACCGATGCAAAAATATCATGTTTAAAAAAATACTATACACTTAAAAATAGTTAAGCTAAGGGGAAATGCCAATAAACCTGAGATTCCTCTGACATCAACAAAGACAAAGAACTAAAGAAGGAGTTAACTTAAAGTTTCCAATCTCTATATGTGTAAATTATGTTTCTGATACAACAGAAACCAAGTATACCGGTATGTAAAAAGAGGTCACTGACATGTACTTGGAAACGTGGGCTCAAATAGCTATAATGTTCGTCCTTGTGAATAAAGATAAATACACATCTGACGACTTTTCAACAGCAGAAAAATGTCATCAAAAAAGATGTCAGAAGTATTATATCTTTTCCACTAAAACAGTAACTATTACTGGATGAAATTTCCTGACTGGGGTACTCAACAGGAATGTGCACTTTCCCTGTTCTTTTACAAATGTGATATACCATATTAACCCAATAAACGTCCATGTACATCCCTATAATTCCCCCTCCCCTTTTGAAAGCATCATTTCAATGCCCAGGCATAAGACCGTCACTGTATGCGTTTGCAATTATTTCATCTTATTAAGCACCTTTTCATTATTTTTAACGCCCTGGGTGCTTATTGTGTTGAATATGGTATGTGGTTTTGAAGCTATTGAACAAAAGTATCATTCAAATACAATCAAAATGTTCAGGTATTCACTGGGTGTTCCATTAATGGGGTCCTTCTCAAATCAAACGGGGTCCCTTAATGTAAATAGAATATGAGTTCAGTGAAAAAAGTAGGATCCTATTGATTTTCTAATTTCTATGTTTAAAAGGAATATGGGGACAACATAAACGCAAACCCTGATGTTTATTACCCAAAATTTTAGTACTTTTTTTATCAAAGCAATGAATATACCTCGATCTAGCTTGACTGTCAGAATAAAACTTTCAAACGCCTGTGTTTCTCCAACTTTTAATTCAATTTCATTGGCCGAATTAATTTAGGCTCTTGTTAATTGGATGTATAGCAGGATTGGACTGGGTCGATAATCGGTAACCAGGTAGCTCAATCGGTAGAGCACTCGGCTAGTGTTAGGAGGGTCCCAGATTCGAATTCCGGTCTGGCTGCTACATTTTCTCCTCCTTTTACAGAATTGGCGCCAAACTAAATAATCCACGGTGGTGGTGTTTGGAAGGGTCTCGTATGGCTTTGAGGGCGAAGACTTCGAGGAAGGAGGGAGGAGTGTAGCGGGATTGAACTGGGTCCATCATCGGTGACCTGGTAGCTCAGTCGGTAGAGCATTTGGCTAGTGTTTGGAGGGTCCCGGGTTCGAATTATGGACTGGCAACTACATTTTCTCCTCTCCTGCTACAGATGTGCTACATTCTGGATTTCTGCATAAATATAATATTTTTGTTAACATACCATCAAGCTACTATTAATACATGTGTATAACAACTGACATACCGGTATTTGTAACACGTTTGATTAAGCAACGTGCGAATCTGTCAAAATCGGTTGTTTTGCATGCTGAGATGACCCCCATAATTTTACAGCAACCCTAAGCTTACCTGTTAGTTATAACTTAATGCCTAGCTAGATCTCGATTTCTTTGGGTGAGTAATGGCTGAAAAGGATACCCATTTGATCAGATTATTTACTTTGCATCGGGACAAATCCAGTCTCCTTCATTAGGTTTAAACCTTGCGCTTGCACCTCCTCCAGACATCGTGTGGTCTTCCGTCTCACGTCCCTCCTTCTCTACTTTGTTGGCCAACTCATAAGACCCAGGATTTTCATCCAATGAAATAAGCGGAATATCAATAACCGCGGAAAATGGAAGAACGTTTTTAATTTACGCCGTTCGACTCGTCCGACTAACAATAGGCATGAACGATTGCGTTGACACTTCAGTTGTAAACTTAACATGGCCGCTTCCATGCAAGCTGTGCGGCGAAAACGTCAACCGCAAGAAAATTCTGATAAATCTAACTATGCATCAAGACATTCAATTGCAGACAATTCGAAAACAACATTTGGATGTTATGAATCTTTTTTCGTTTGGTTATTTATATTTTGTTTATACGTTGGTATACTGATTTTTGTGAGTGTAAGGTTCCATCTGTTTCCCAATCCTAGAATCGCAGACGACAATCCTCTGGGAGGAGTATTCTATGAAAACCTAGCACGTCGACATTTAGAAATCGTGACCAGCTTTGGACAACGGCCAGCCGGTAGCGATGCAAATGAAATATATACCAAAAACTACATTTTGAAAGAGCTTTTAACTTTTAAAGATCATCTACACGAATCAAAGGAGATGTTTATAGATGTGCAAAACACAAGCGGATCTTTCCATCTGTTCTTTATCGATACAGATTTTTATAGTGTATACAAGAACCTGAAGAATGTGGTAGTTAAACTAGGACCAGCTTCTGGAGCCACACACAGTGTTTTGATGAATTGTCACTATGATACTATGGTGGATGCTATAGGTAAATAGAAATGACCTACATTTTGACCTTTGCTGTATACTGAATGTATATACTGTCTATTAATAATATACAAGATACTAATATCACTTATGACAACTATTTAATTTGTTTTATTTTATCATATCGACAGCTGATGCCAATTCATTCATGTCAGATTGGATTTCATTTTATTTGTCTCGGATATCTGACATACAGTAAGCCTTAGCTTGATGAAGAACAATCATACAATGTAGGTCAGTAAGTGGTAGGAGTAGCTAAATTCAATTGATCATAAGCGGTCAATGTGTATATATATACGTGCATGATCATGTTCAACATTACAATAGTAATATGAATCATGCACGGCATGGGAAGAGCAAAGCTCTACTTGTTTATTTTCTTTTCTATTTCAAGCAGATGACATCATTTCAAAATAAATACGAAAACAATCTAGCCATCCATGCATGCAGCTTCAGTAGACTACTTGTGTTTACATACATGTTTGCGGAACAGAGCTTTGATTTTCGATGTGCTTTGCGTGTCGAAAGAGCCTAGCTCTTATAATTGTATGGTTTATTGACAACACTCACAATTAACAAC
Source organism: Argopecten irradians (assembly GCF_041381155.1). Lineage (NCBI taxonomy): Eukaryota > Metazoa > Mollusca > Bivalvia > Pectinida > Pectinidae > Argopecten > Argopecten irradians. Next base: position 36,362,914 of record NC_091139.1, read on the forward strand.
CACACAGTCACAAAAGCTAGCATTTGGACTAAAAAAATATATATAATTTCATAACTTTACAGAAGTGTCTACTCAGTACATATATTGGACTTAAAATTTACATCTATGCAATGGAAGTATACCTAGCTTATAATTATCTCCCGCCCAACGAAGTTGGCGGGGGATATACAAATGGGTTCTGTCCGTCTGTCCGTACGAATGGTTTCCGGAGCACAACTCTAAAACTAGCAGAGATATTTCCATGAAACTTCATAGACACATTGTTCTTATGGTCTAGTAGTGCCTTTTGCTATTTTTAGGTTTTTCATTTTTTGCACTTTTTCCGTAACCATGTAAACATTGCTGAAAATATCATATTTTTGTACCAGGTTCGTTTCCGGAGCATAACTGGACAATCGGTTGAGATATATGCACGGAACTCCATAGGCACATTAGTCTTAAGGTCTAGTAGTGGCTTTTGCTATTTTAAGGTTTTCACTTTCTGTACTTTTTTCTGTAACCATGGAAACATTGCTGAAAATGGCAGATTTTTGTGTAAGAATCGTTTCCGGAGCACAACTCTAAAACCAGCAGAGATATTTCCATGAAACTTCATAGACACATTGTTCTTATGGTCTAGTAGTGCCTTTTGCTATTTTTAGGTTTTCACTTTTTGTGCTTTTTTCTGTAACCATAGAAACATTGCTGAAAATATCATATTTTTGTAGCAGGTTCATTTCCGGAGCATAACTCTAAAACCAGCAGAGATATTTCCACGAAACTTCATAGACACATTCTTTTTATGGTCTAGTAGTACCTTTTGCTATTTTTAGGTTTTCATTTTTTTGCACTTTTTCCGTTACCATGGAAACATTGCTGAAAATATCATGGTAAATGGTAAATGTTACTTTGCAAAACTCCACCCATCTTTGTGTATATAGTCTAATATAAATGTCAAGGCTGTATACCTGATTCAACAATTGCAGCCCCGCTCTATTTGAATTATGCTCTATGTTTCTTTAGTTCAACTTCCTTTTTTTCTGTTTTTTTCATACACATAAGTCTCCACAATCAAACTTACTTCAGCTTTGATATCTCCATTGGCGGGGGATCTGAATGACTATGTCCTTGTTATAATAAGGATCGACAGTTTTGTTCTATCTGCAAGACAGTTGTATTTCATAGATAATTTTAGCAATAGACTAGCTTATACATCAACTAATTTTATGAATTGTTTTTAGGTGCAGGTGATGATATGTCCAGCTGTGCAGTCATGCTAGAAATTGTTCGATCACTTTCCCAGTCCAACAAACCTCTGATGCATAACATCATATTCTTATTCAATGGGGGAGAGGAAAACCTTTTACAGGTAAATAGTCATTCAATGAAAAAAAAATGAAAATTAGAAATGAAAACGAAAAATAAAGGAAAAAGAAAATATCAAAACTCTCTTCTTGTGTCTGTTTTATTTGCTTAATTCACTTTGATTAAAGCCATTGCTAGCTATCAAATGTGGATCAGCCTTGAGCTTGATGTTTTAATTATCTTGACTAATCAAAATTTATTATTGAAACATGTGCATTATTTATTGTGACAGCCTGTTAAGTCCATCTAGGTTTTATTAGTACGAGACATATTTGGATTTTATTCTGTTTTTAAACTTGTTCAATGTAAACACTTCTAAATAAAATGTTTAGTCTAGAGTTATACCAGGAAGTATTATTTTAGAACGAATGTATTTAAATTAATTACATACTTTATATCAAAATTAGATCTTCTTTTTCACTCCATGTAATCTGTCAACAAGCAGACTGTTTATGAGGAGAAACAGAGATGATCTAATTTATTAATGTGTAAATTATGATTTCTTTTCCTCAAGACAAAATATGCTAGTTTAGAAAGAACATTTCTGTAGGGAAATTAAATGGCCATACTGTTAAATCACATTCCCTGTTTCTAAATAGTTGGATATGTGCTCCAGGTATTGGCCAGGTAGCCTTAATCTGATCACCGTTTACTTTATTTCAACATCATATACAAACTCATTTTAAAATTGTTTATTTGTTTTTACAGGCTAGTCATGGCTTTATTACACAACACCCTTGGGCCAAGAGTATAAAAGCTTTTATCAACTTGGACTCTGCTGGGGCTGGAGGATGGGAAATTGTCTTCCAAACAGGCATGTATATCACCATATGTCACATGATATTTCCTGTAGTGTAACGATTTATGTAGGATTTTCCATCTGAGTCCAGGAATCACCACTCTCTAAAATCAAGAGTGCCAAAATATGTGTGAGTTCTCGCAAAAGCATGTCCCCCATATAATTTATTTAGAAAATATATCATTCTGTTAAAAACATGTTTCAAATTATGTACCGGTATTCATCTGAATTGTCATGTTATTTATGGAAAAAACCAGCCATAATCCAACTTCATTTGAAAATTAGAAAACTTCAGTAAAACCTGTTTATAACGAACATGCTTACAACAAATTCACGGTTATAAGATTGTGATTTTAAATCCTCATCGAGGTTCCTATTAACATAAGTATATAACTAACTATGCATATTTTTAACAAATTTATAAAATGATTTTGTTGGTCCCTTGAGGTTCATTATAACCATGTTAATTATTTCATAAAAACTATTTATCTAAATTTCTTCATCTGTCAATTCAATCTTAATGTAAATTATTTACACATTTATGTTAGTAAGCTTGTTGCATTTTTAGCAGTTCATACTTAAAAGAATCCAAGTACAAAAATACAAAATGGTATAATAATCAGTTTAACTTTTTTATATGTTTACATTAATATAACTAACCTTTAAATTTCTATAACATATAATTAATCCCATATTATGTATGTTTCCATAGCAGTTGGTAATCATCTATATTTACACACTCAAGAGTGTAATCACCTACGATGCCTCTGATTGGTCAACTCCAAGATCTCTTGATTCTGATTGGCTCTCAACTGTAGCATGCTGGGATGAAGGGCTACCAAGTTTATTCAAATGAATTACCTTGACCTTCATTCAAGGTCACAGGGGTCAAATACGCTAAAATCATTTAAACAACTTCTTGTGAATAATTAAGAGGCCTAGAGACCTGCTATTGGGCTTCTGACATGTTGGGATAAAGGGCTATGAGGTTTGTTTAAATGAATGACCTTGATCTTCATTCAAGGTCACAGGGGTAAAAAAAGCTAAAAATTTCTAAAATCTTAATATGACTTCTTTTCAAGAACCAAAAGGCCAAGGACACTCATATTGGGCCTGCAGTATGCTGGGATAAACAGCTACCAAGTTTGTTCAAATAAATGACCTTGACCTTCAAGCAAGGTCACAGGGGTCAAATAGGCTAAAATCTTTAAACGACTTTTCAAGAACGGAAAGGCTCGGGTTCTCATATTAGACCTGCAACATGGTGGGATGAAGGGCTATCAAGTTTGGTCAAATGAATGACCTTGACCCTCATTCAAGGTCATGGGGGTCAAATAGGCTAAAATCCTTTAAACAACTTCTTGTGAATAACTAAGAGGCCTAGAGACTTGATATTGGGCCCCTGACATGCTGGGATGAAGGACTATGAAGTTTGTTCAAATGAATGAGCTTGATCTTCATTCAAGGTCACAGGGGTTAAAAAAGCTAAAATCTTTAAAAGACTTCTTCTCAAGAACCAGAAGGCCCAGGGTACTGATATTGGGCCTGTAGCATGCTGGGATGAAGGGCTACCAAGTTTGTTCAAATGAATGACCTTGACCTTCATTAAAGGTCACAGGGGTCAAACAGGCTAACATCTTCGAAATAACTTTTCGGGAATAACTAAGAGGCATAGAGACCTGATATTGGGCCTGTGACATGCTTGGATGAAGGGCTACCATATTTGCTTTTTAAAAAATGATCTTGATTTTTATTCAAGATCACAGGGGTCAAAATGGCTAAAATCTTTAAATGACTATGTTGTATTGTGCCAATAGTCAGATGACTGTTAAGGTACATGGGCCTCTTGTTTTATGGTGGAAAAGTTTCCCTGAATGAAAATGAGAAAATGGTTACCACTGTATAAATATAGAGTTAAAGTTATGGGATAAATAAGTTCCCCAACACGTGACTGTTGTTTATCATGTTTATCTTAACTCCCGTTAGTTAATTTTCTAATTTTTTAAAATCACTCGCTAAAGCTCGTGTCTTTTCAAAATTTGAAAATTAACTAACTCGAGTTTGATAAACAAGATAAACAACATTGACTTGTATGGGACCCTCTATACAAACATACTGGTAAAGAATATATCCTATTTATTGTGTACCTTGGTAAATTTTAGGCCTATTCCTCTATCAGCATCACTTCTACTTTCTGTGAGTCTGACATCCCTAAATAATACTTAATTATGGTATAGTTTAGATATACATTGTATTTTTTTTGAAACATTCAAATAAAATTTGGCTCAAGTTATGAATTTTAGATATATAAGGTTTTCATACACTATTGTACAGTCATGGTTGATGGCTGCATTATCTAAAGCAGCATTTAGCATGGTGACAAAATTTTCTTTTATCTATGAATATTATACATGTCAGAATTACAGGTAAGTAAGTGTTGTAGAAAGATATGTCAACTTTTCATGTTTCTTCCTTTAAATGATTGTAGTTAAGGTCCTTATAATTTTAACCTTATTGAAATAAACAGTCCTACCACTGTACTTTTAGGTGAACTCTATATAAAGGTAACTATGCTATGACTTCAGTAATATATTATAGAAATATTTGTTGCCAGTTTTGACAATTTATTTATTTTCTGTAGCAATGCCAGAAATGAGGGGCCAGCTATTCTCATGATCAGCTGAAAAATAACTCTCTGCTTATATAGCTAATACTTCGATAACAGTGAATACTTATATCACTTGATTATTAATTTTTAATTTTTAATTGACATATAAAAATAACTACTACTGGTATGTATTTTTGTTTTTTAGAAAATGTTGGAATTATGATTTGCAAATTATGAAATTATAATTTTGAATGAGATTTGATAACATTATGAACAAACCATTTAATTCCCAATGAAAGATTTAAGAATTCATTTGAATAACTGTTTACTGTGACGGAGCTCTTTATATCACACAATGTATTCCAGTAGTGAACTAATAATGTTTTACAATAATTATCAAATATCTGCTTGAGTATGATAATTTTCTCTTTGTCAGACGTAATTTGTATCAACGTAAAACTGCTATCATCAGAATGCATTTGGTGGCCAAAACAGGAATTTAAAAACCAAGTCTGATGGATGTAAAGATAATGTTATATAATAATATGATCATATGATGTTGACATCTGATCACCTCCAGATAAATGGTTTTCCCCTAATTCCTTAATTAATCTCTGCCACATCTTTCTTGCATCCATTATGTACCGTAATGACCCAATAATTTGATTACCCAGATTTCAGATCCATTACTTCGGCTCTCTTACAGTAAAAGTTCTTGTGTGGTGTAGATTGATACTCACATTTCTCTTGTTAGCTTTGATTTCCCCTTGGTTTTAATTTTGCTCTATTTTGTATTTCATTGTTATTTCCATTTTGAAAATATTTATTATACTTAAAACATTCTTTAATAAAGACCCTGTTTTGTTTGCCTAGAAGTTCCCAACAACCCTAGTTGGTGAACCCAAATGTACCCTGTATATTAACATATTGATGACCCCGGTTTAAGTACCAAAATTATTAACACCCTTTAGTGTGTACTACAAACCTTTTTACACTTTTATTGCTTGCCTGTTATAACGGTCCCAGTAACCTTTGGTTGAACCATATTATACACTGTATATAAGGTATACTTAATGTAAATTTCATATCCCAAGATGAAATACTATACAGGAATGTACTGAATGTTAGCGCCATATGTTATACTTACTGTAATACCAATGTGTCTTTTTACTACCGGTACCATTGTTTTTGTTATTAAAAGGTGATGACAATCACAACAGCTTCAAAGCGATGAAGTTTTTATTTTGTCGACCAGTTTCGCTTGTGTGAAGGGCTTCCCTCTAGTATCCAGTGGAGGAGTGCAGGATCCACTAATAACCTAAAAATATTTATAGCATTGGCACATACCATCCCTTTCTTGTTTTTAGCACACCATCATCAGATGGTGGGCTATTCAAATCATCTTTCGTCCGTGGTCCGTCCTTTCATCCGTCTGTCCGTCCGTTAACAATTCTTGTTACCGCTATTTCTCAGAAAGTACTAAAGGGATCTTTTTCAAATTTCACATGTAGGTTCCCCTTTGGCCCTAGTTGTGCATATTGCATTTTGGGACTGATCGGTCAACAAGATGGCCAAAAGGCGACCATCTTGAATTTTGATAGTTAAAGTTTGTTACCACTATTTGTCAGAAAGTACTGAAGGGATCTTTCTCAAATTTCATATACAGGTTCCCCTAGTGCCCTAGTTGTGCATATTGCATTTTGGGACTGATCGGTCAACAAGATGGCTACCAGGCGGCCGTCTTGGATTTTGATATAAAAGATTGTAACCGCTGTTTATCGGAAAGTACTTACTCAAATTTCATATGTAGGTTCTCCTAGGACCCTAGTTGTGCATATTGCATTTTGGGACTGATCGGTCAACAAGACGACTACCAGGTGGCCATCTTGGATTTTGATAGTTAAAGTTTGTTACCGCTATTTCTCAGAAAGTACTGAAGGGATCTCATGCAAATTCCATACATAGGTTCCCCTAGCCACTAATAGGTCAACAAGATGGCTGCCAGGCGGCAATCTTGGATTTTGATAGTTAAAGTTACCGCCATTTCTGAGAAAGTGCTGAAGGGATCTTTCTCAAATTTCATATGTAGGTTCCCCTAGGGACCTAGTTGTGCATATTGTGTTTTGATACCGATCTGTCAACAAGATGGCCGCCAGGATTTTGGTAATGAAAATTTGTTACCACTATTTCTCAGAAAGTATTGAAGGGATCTCATGCAGATTCCATACATAGGTTCCCCTAGGGCCCTAGTTATGCATATTGCGTTTTGGGACCAATCAGTCAACAAGATGGCCGCCTGGCAGCTTTCATGGATTTTGATAATTAAAGTTTGTTATTGCTATTTCTCAGAAAGTATTGAAGGGATCTGTCTCAAATTTCATATGTAGGTCCCTAGTTGTGCATATTGCGTTTTGGGACCAATCGGTCAACAAGATGGCCACCTGGCAGCCATCTTGGATTTTGATAAAGTTTGTTATTGCTATTTCTAAAAAAAGTACTGAAGGGATCTCTCTCAAAATTTAGATGTAGGTTCCCCTAGGGCCCTAGTTGTGCATATTGGATTTTGTAACTGATAGGTCAACAAGATGGCTGCACGGCCGCCATCTTGGATTTCATTGTTGAAGTTTGTTACCACTATTTCTTAGAAAGTACTTTAGCGATCTGTCTCAAATCTTATATGTAGTGTGTTTGTAAAAGTTTGAAAAGCAGGGAAAAGATCCCTCTTTCCGTTGTTAGACATAGATCATTCTTTGGTGGGCGCCCAGATCCCTCTGGGATCTCTTGTTAATGTATATTGTTAATCATTGTTAACCGTATTTTTATCTACCATCAGGTCCCCAGCACCCTTGGTTGGTGAAGTTGTATATAGAATCAGCTATATTCCCCAGCGCCTCAGTCATTAACCAGGAGATCTTTGAGCTGGGCCTCGTTCCTGCTGATACTGACTATCGCATCTTCAGGGACTATGGCAAGATCCCTGGTGAGTGAAATCATTGTTGTAATGTAGAAAAATGGCTGATCTTTAAATAGCGCTGCTATCAAAAATCAGTAAGCTGTTTTGTTTTAAAACATGGCACTTAAAGAAGAAGAGATGGAAATCCAAAACACTTAAGATGTCAAGTATTATTGTAATAATTACCTGGTACTAGAATGTTTCTTGCTTAAATGTGTATAACCTCTGGTAAGGCTTCTGGTATATTTAGTATATCATAATTATATAATAAAATAATAAATAAAATGAAATAATAAATTAAATTATTATAGTTAAAATTATAATATTCTCTATCTCTGTTTTTACATCCTTTGTGACTCATATTCTTTGATCATAGGTCTGGACATTGCATACATCTCCAATGGCTATGTGTATCATACAATAAATGACGTCCCTCAAACCATTCCCCCAGGATGCTTACAGAGAGCAGGTAATGTACCATTGTCTGGATAGTGTTGACACATCCTCGTCTTTGAGTATTTTTGTTGTTCAGAGTTATCTGCTCTTGTGAACAGGTATTAATTTTTATGGATAGCCTATTGAAGATATCTTGCTTTTGTGTCACCTGCAAGAAGCAGGTGGTGCAAGTACCACTATATTAGTGTCTCCATTGTTGTTACCAGTAGTGGTACCTTTACACAGGTTTCTACTCCAGTTTATTTGCGACAAATTAAGTCCAAATTTGTCTGGTCTAAGTCAAACTTTAATATTTTATGCATGGCACTTAATCTTTTTTTATGTCTTTTATTTTTCCAATTTATCATATAATACACATCATTATATCAATCATACTTCTACATACAAACAGAAAAAATAAACACACAAAGACACATGCATACCAGGTACTCCTCACCAAAAATCATATAAACAAAACACTGCACAAAAGACAACACTAAACATCATTTTATATAACATAACAATTTTTCCCGACCCTTATTTTCTAGTATGCAGACTGAATGACATCCCTTAAAACATTTTACTGATGTGGGTTGAAGTCACGTAACATTAAATTTAGGAGGTAACAGTGATAAATGATCTAAAATATCTATGTTATACCATAGGTGAGAATCTGTTGAGTATTGTCCATGCTCTTGCCAACAACCCTAAGCTAGCTGACCCTGGAGATGACCGTCACGGGTCAATGGTTTTCTATGACCTGGTGGGGTTAGTGGTTGTCCACTATCCTAAACGTATCGGTTCCATACTTAACTGTATTGTTTCCTTCTGTACATTCATCTTGCTGTGGAGGAAGGCTACGTCAGGTCCAAGAGGACATACAGGTAACATTTGTATACCTCCTCCATGGTTAAAAAGGGTGAAAACTCCTTTTTTATAAGGCTACAGTTTGTGAATTATTTCAATGATTACTAACAGTACTCGAGTACCTTTAAAGGTTTAGTTCTAACTGAGTGCAATCAAAAGGAAAAACTAATAATCTTTACAGACAATAATGATTACTGTACATCAATTAGGCAGGTCAATATTGTGCATTGTGTTTGTTGCTATAACTGTATTTACTGTATATTGAGGATGTCCTTATTGTAGATATTTGGAGTATGATTCTCAATATTGGTATTTGAAAATATTTCTGTAATTTATGTTGTAATAGAAATGTCATAACACTTTTGTGATATTCCTTAAAGATTAATGTTGGTAAAATTATAATTTCAATTTTTTATTTGTTTAAAGGTAGGTTTCGCCCAATGAAATATAAAGACTAAGAAATTGAAATTTATCCTATACATAGATATAATCTTCAGATCATTTTCAATGCATACAGCGAACAATATGGGTGGTCAGTTGCCTAGCTTGACCAGGAAAATACTTCTCTAAAAATAGAGCGAAGTCAAGCTTTACATAGAACATGACGTATTTTTTCCAAAACGAGGCCGCAGCAACAAACGGAAGCGTGCAACAAAATGTCAGATAGAAGTGACAGTCTTGCTACGGCATGTTTAGTTAAAAAACAACAACAGCAAATCGAAGTGCGAGGGACTGTTTATACATATCATATAATCTAAAACACTTCATGTTACTTACATACGCTCGCTAACTTTGTACACCAAATATACATGTAGTTAGTCTGCGGCTGTTTGTGCGCTGGCATATGTGTTGAAATTTAACTCACCACGTGCAATGCCGTTACACGAGTCCCAACAGACCCCGGCGAGTTTCGCTTGAGATGTGGCTTCTGTTTCTTCTATTGCTACATGCCATCTCTGAATTTAAATCCCTATAGATATCCTAGGGTGCTACCGAATCCATTATAATTTCCTCCACTTTGTTGCCGATTCAGATATATTTTTTTCATCTCGCACACTTTCGTTCAGCCATTTTGTTTACTTTTAGTGCGTGACAATGCGCATGCGCCAAACTTCGACAACGCAATCTATCGCAGCTTCATTTGCATATTATTTTGTCTGACGGACACCGTAATAAATCAAGGATTTCCTTCAATTTTGTATTCAAGACACATTTGTTCAATCTCAAACATATAAAGAAATCAAATTGAGATATTTTGATATGTTTTTTCATCTTTTCTTCCGCTTATTGCATTTCACAAAAAAATATTTATTTGGTTGGGCGAAACCTACCTTTAAGACATATTGCAAAAATATATGGTTCATTAATTATTTTCTGAATTATTTTGTTTTGTTAGGATCACAGCATGTCAAGACAGAAAATGGTTTTACAAAAAATGATGTACATTACCGGTAAGCTTGCACAATGTTACAGAAGTGCTTTACATGTATTTGATCTTAAATGATAAAATATCTTTTAATACCTTAGGGTATGCTTTAATAAAAATAACAATCTTGATGAAATGTTCAAATCTGTATCAGGTAGTTGTATAATTATCACAAATAAGAGGTTAGAAATATGTTAACTGTCTTTATTACTGGTCTAGTCATGTGAAAATACAATAGATCCTGCAATAGATCCTCAATACGGATCAGAGAGAAGATAAGATGTATTGTTGATGCTGTGAAACAGCATTCTTAGGTACGCTCGGCGAGCCTGTGCACATCAAAACAATGAAACCACTCCGCGATGAAAATTAAAAGTTGTTTTGTTCATTTGTATTTTTATTTAAATTTTACGTAATTCTAATGCTAATGATCGATTGTTGTAATCAAATGTTAGGAAGGTAACTGCAAAAGAAAGTTCTTATAACGCTTATAAAGTTTTTTGTGTTGGTTGTATTGTCGAACTATATCTGAGATATTATTGCGCAGTAAAAGTTAATAGTTTTGAGTACGTCCCTCCTCCCTTGATCTGTCACTGGGAGTTCTGTCTTTTGTTTATCACAACTGCGGTATATTGAAAGGGAAAAAGTACCAAATCTATCAACATAAACTTACAGAATATAATGATAATATAGATCTAATTATGTACGAGCAACTTAAAGTGACAAATGAACTTATACTGCCGTGTAATGTACGGTAGCCTTATGAAGACTTGCTAAAGTCCTATGTATTTCAGGAAGTTTTATTGATGATAGCATTCTTATGAATTCAAAAGAAATTTGACTGTTATAAGTAACCAAATAATGTACCCTTTACTTTACAAACGTATATGGCCATGTTTTATTATAAGTCAAAAGTCGGCAAAGCAAAACTCACGATAAATGTTCTGCATGATAATATCTCGCCAACCAGTTACTGTTAGGCTTACGAAAACTTGCTAAAGTCCGATACATTACATGAGGTTTTCTTGATGTTAACGGCTAGCGTTCTTGTGAATTTAAAAGAAATCTGAGTGATATACGTAATGAAATAATGTACCTTTTATTTGGCAAAAGTATCTGGCCATGATTTTTTAGTCAAAATTCGTCAAAGCAACCCATGTTAGTTTTCTAAAAAGGAAACCAAAACATATCCGGAAATGGTAATATTTCTAATGTTATATTTTTACGAAAATATTCTTCAATGTTAAGTGGATATTAAGATACGAAAATGTTTACTTATTATTTTTTTGTCTTTGAAGAGACATTGATGAAATTGATAATTTAGCAATTAATAAAGAATTATAAAAAAAATGATACTCAGATTCTGAACGATTTCATTGGTGTTGAAAACGTTATTTCAAAAATAATTTAGAAATAAAATTTATTACAGTTATTTCAGGATAATAAGTTATTCAACTTATTGTTCTTGAAAAAATTCAAATATCATAAAATAAATATGGTATATCGTAAATATTTTTTATTAAACTCCGAAATTCAACACTGCACACTTATGTATAGTTTTCTAAATTCTATATTTAAATGAAAAACCAATTTCTTTATTCCTTTGTTTGAGTCCTTCATTCACAGAATTTATTAGTGACCTTAGCACTTTGATTTTAATGAAAAATGATACACCACACATAGTAGCCTGGTGATTTGATTAAAATAAATATTAAAGAATACATTATTTTTGAATTATAATTGACTTGGTATTATGATGTCTTGTTATTTTTACAGAAACACCAGGGCCCCTGCATCACAAGGTACGTTTATATGCTTCTGAATTAGTTGATCAATGAATATTGTACAGTGTATACAGAGATTCATTTTTATAAAATTCTTTTAGGCGTTTTCTGTTTCCTATCTTAAATAGAAAAACAATGCAATTCATATAATCTTTGGAACTAGTATCAAATTATTGATGTGCAATATGCTATAAAGCAACATTCTCTCACAGCTACTAAAATTACTGAATAAAATTACAAAGAGGCAGATTGATATCTAAGAGTCTGTTTTAAACATGATTATAAACCTTCCTGCTGTATACTTATGCCTGCTATTTTACCCTGGTTAATAGGTTCAGTGAGTGGGTCTGCACACCTTAAGAACATGTTTGTGGCCTGTATGGCAACCACTGTGACCTGGGTCCTATGTCTGCTGGTGGTGTTGGTGGGCGTGGCCCTGCCCCTCAGTCTGTTTGGCCGATCTATGTTCTGGTATACCAACACCTACAACATCTGGACTGTGTTTGTTATGCCTGGCCTCATCACCATCATCAGTGTACAGCAGTACCTTAGGCCCAGGCTGTTCAAGGTAAGTGTAACTGTAAGGCCCAGACTGTTCAAGGTAAGTGTTACTGTAAGGCCCAGGCTGTTCAAGGTAAGTGTTACTGTAAGGCCCAGGCTGTTCAAGGTAAGTGTTACTGTAAGGCCCAGGCTGTTCAAGGTAAGTGTAACTGTAAGGCCCAGACTGTTCAAGGTAAGTGTTACTGTAAGGCCCAGACTGTTCAAGGTAAGTGTTACTGTAAGGCCTAGGCTGTTCAAGGTAAGTGTTATTGTAAGGCCCAGGCTGTTCAAGGTAAGTGTTACTGTAAGGCCCAGGCTGTTCAAGGTAAGTGTTATTGTAAGGCCCAGGCTGTTCAAGGTAAGTGTTACTGTAAGACCCAGACTGTTCAAGGTAATGGTCACTTTTCAGGAAAAAAAAGGTACACAGCTAATGCCATATTTCTTCATGTGAATTTCAAATGAATTTCATTTGGAAAAAAAAATCACAGGAAATTCACATGAAGAAATATAAGTTGTTTAAAAGTGACTAATGAATTGATTATACGGTGCTTCTGTTTAGACAAAATGTTTTTAAAAATCCAAAATGCTTTCTTTTATAGCACATAAAGTTTGAAGATTTTTCCTGAGACCAAGGGGAGATGATTTTAAACCTCTATTTTTCACAAGTCAAGATTATTAATGTTTATCTGGTAAGTTTGTTCTTGTGTTTCCAGGATCTGGATCCCGTGTACATTGAGAGTATCTTCTTTGACACTGTTATATGTCAGCTGGCTCTAGTCAACTTGATCCTGACCTACATCGGTCTGGGCATGTCCTATCTGGTGATGTTATGGGTACTTCTTCCTCTAGTCCTGCGAGAGTGTGTCACTCAGGTGACACGTGTCAACTGGAGAGGTAGGTATAATCAATAAGAAAAAATGCGACACGATTCATACCTTAACATAGGACAGTCAATATAATTAAAACTAGAATTGTAATTCCGCCTCACTATGATGCTTAATGATACGCTCCAATACAAGATCTTACAGCTCCCCTTTCGAGGTCAGCTCAGCATGACCCTGGCCTACAATCGGAACATTTCAGGATGTACTTGTAGCTGTTAATACATTCAAGAGATTCGACCACACCAATGATTTCATAGACTAGACCCTGATTGGCTCACCATAGTGGTCATGCTGCAGTGACCCCTATTGAAGAGTTGTCAGATCTTGTAGTGGAGCGTATTATAGGGCATCGTAATGGAGCAGAATAACAAGTCTAATCTCAATTAGTTTGATATGGCAGTGTACTGACATGGGTAAGGACGAGGACATTGGATTTTTTGTCACCCTGGCTCCAGTTTCATCAAGGTTCCTTAAGCTCCTATTTAGTTTTCCTTATTGGAGCAGTAATTCATATGATATCCTGATAAAAACTTATAATTGTGTTACAGATAACAAGGCGACCATGTTATTGTTACATCTCAGTGGTATGATGTTACCTCTGCTTTCCTCCATGTACATCATCTACATGTTCCTGATGATCATAATCCCCACCATGGGGCGGATCGGCAGCACCGTCAACCCCGACGTCGCCCTGGCTGCGCTAGTCACATTGTTTGTCTTGTCATGTTGTCAGTACCTGGTGAGTATTACACTCAGGCTATACTTGTCACAAAGAAAAGAAAAAAAAAATAAAGATTAGGGAGCTATTTTAGGCACCTTGGGTCTTTTTTGAAAAACATTGGGGTCACCAGTGTATGTTGTGAAGGAATTCTTTTATAGATATTGGTTTTTTTTTGCTTTTGAATTCTGTTTACGTAGAATTTAGATTGCCAAAGTAAAGCATTTGCAATTGTTTAGTTCTTAGCACTATACGTTTGTAAAACCAAGAAAGCCAGAAACATCTTTGGAGGAAGGGGAATAGAGTTTGTATAAATTTTTGCCCTGACCCCACCCCCCACCCCCCAGGAGGGGTAGGGTCCAATAGGGGAAATAGAGGTAAATCCATTAAATCGCTACTAGTCATAGAGTTCTACATGGATTGTAACAAAATTTGGCCAGACACATCCTTGGAGGAAAGGGAATAGAATTTGTATAAATTTTAACCCTGACCCCCTTGGGTCAGAAGGGACGGGGCCCAATAGGGGAAATAGAGGTAAATCTTTTAAATCACTACTTGTCATAGAGTTCTGCATGGATTGTAACCAAATTTGATCAGAAACATTTTTGGGGGAAGGGGAAAACTTATCTACTTTCAGTTTGGCCTGTTGTACCTTTATAATATGTTATCTACTTTCAGTTTGGCCTGTTGTGCCTTTGTGATATGTTGTTTTCTACTTTCAGTTTGGCCTGTTGTATCTTTGTGATATGTTATTTTCTATTTTCAGTTTGGCCTGTTGTACCTCTGTGATATGTTGTTTTCTACTTTCATTTTGGCCTGTTGTACCTTTGTGATATGTTATTTTCTACTTTCGGTTTGGCCTGTTGTACCTCTGTGATATGTATTGGTTTCTACTTTTGGTTTGGCCTGTTGTACCTTTGTGATATGTTGTTTTCTACTTTCGGTTTGGCCTATTGTACCTTTGTGATATGTTGTTTTCTACTTTCAGTTTGGCCTGTTGTACCTTTGTGATATGTTGTTTTCTACTTTCAGTTGGGCCTGTTGTACCTCTGATATGTTTTTTTTTCTACTTTCAGTTTGGCCTGTTGTACCTTTGTGTTCTTATTGTTTTCTACTTTCGATTTGGCCTGTTGTATCTTTGTGATACATATGTATGTTGTTTTCTACTTTCAGTTTGGCCTGTTGTACCTCTGTGATATGCGACACGTCAGAGGAATCCTGGGTGTAGTATTTGTCCTTGGTTTTCTAGCTGTTGTATTTACATCTCTTGGATTTCCATTCAGCGGCAATAAAGAAAATCCAACCCCTCAGAGGTTCTCCCATTTGGTAAGTATTACAGATTCATAGTATAGTGCATTGGAGCAAATATAAAATAAGTTTTCTCTTGCAAAACTTTCAAACATCCAAAATCAGACAGTAGGACACAATAATGTGAAGTGATTGGATTGTCAGGCATTCTACCATAAGCTCTCATCAGGATAGCAAGTTTGTTACTATGAGTGTAACATCATATTTTGAAGAGAAAACAACTTCAGTTTTATTCACATTGTAATGACGTGAGAGTCAATACCTACCCATGAGGTACCCTGTAATATGCAAAGACGGAATATAAAGTCCTCAAGATGCAAGTAAAATTGCAGGGTTGAAATGCATTTACCATGTGTGTACATACAGTAAAACACCTTAATGATGAACACACAACAAATTAATAGCTATAATAAACTTCTTAATTTTTAGCACGATGGAGCGTAGCTCCATCGTAGCTTATAGCATACCCCCTAGTTTTGAAAATCACCTTGTGAACAGGATATCTCAAGTTATACACCATTAACAGCAATGAAATTTGGCACAGACATGTAGTTATAGATAAGGACGGAACTGATAAAACTTGGCGACAAACAGACATAAACTGTATTTTTGAGGAATTAAAATATATTTCATTCCTTCTTTGTCTATAGTAATATTTAAATGAGAAACACAATGCATTATGGGAAATTATATGGCCGACGGTACCACTTCATACAAAAGAAATATAGTTTAAGAAAAGATTAAGGCAATTAAGAAATATTCATTATTTTTCTATTCTTTAATATGTTACTCAAAGTGTCATGACATCATAATTACCTGTGTTGGATAATCTATATTCCCTGGACAGTGTCACAAGTCAGGTGCCCTAGTTTCATCTAGATGCTGTTTATAGGCCTATATGTGTGTGTAAATGTGTTACATATACCATTTACTGGGGAAAACAATGGTTGAGAGTTAATTAATGTATTTTGTTATCAAGGCCCTGGGAAAGGCTCGACTGTAGCTGCCAATGTCAATTTGTTGACCGTAGTACACATTCCATTGTGCCGAGACCCAGCCAATACAACTTGTGCATTGTTATCTTAATTGTGAAATTTATATTGTGTTGAAGAAAATGAGATAAAAGATAAGTAATAAATTTCAACGTATTGAAGCAAATTCAGTTTACCTCTTATAACCAGGACAGCCAAACATCTTTGATTTTTTTTGGTCACCTATAATGAATTAAGCCCTCCTCCAGCAGGTATCTTTTAAAAGTCTAGTCAACTTAACACTTTGATTATACATAGTTGTACATGTGTAATATCGATAAGCAATCATACAGGAAAATATTTCCCCAATTATTTTTTATCATATAACAATATTCTGATAAATTTGAATTAAAAGCTTTGTTAAATTTTGAATTTTATTAAATTTTCTGAGTTGATTAAATTGATGCTATTTGAATTGGTCCCAACAATATTCTTACTAAGAAGATGCTGCTTCTGCATACGCTCACATTAAAATCCTGCTCAGAAAAAAAAACTTTTCTGCACAAATCAATATTTTCATAAAACTGTTGATCTATATATAAATTAACATTTGATGAATGACATCTGTCTTGAAAGAATTTTATGATTGTTTTAATACCAACATTGATAACAATTAATTACCAGTGGTCATTTGAATTGTCCCAATTAATTATTAGTTTAAACAGTGCATATGAGAGATAATCAAGAATATTAGTCAAAACCAATCATTGAACATTAATTAACTGAACCATCGTGCTACGAGCTATATTAAACTTAGTAATTTTGATTTCCAGTCAAGGTTCCTCTTATGATGTCTGTAATACTATGCTTATAACAAAGTGATTTTGTTGGTCCCCAAAGGTTCGTTATATCTGTGTTTAACTGTAGTTGGAATATAGTCCCCAGATCAACCTGTCTGGATTGCAGGTTTTCCGAACTGCCAGATTCCATCTACATAGTCTGACAGTATTTTTCTCAATATTGCGTTGATCAGACTTGTCTTTAATTTCAGCACATTAACAGAGAGAATTATAACCTAAAAGGCGACTTGGTCCACTCTGACAGTGGTCTATGGTACCTACCCCAGGACTACTTAGGGGACCAGCTATATCAGCAACACATTCCGTCTATAAAGGAGGCCAGTGCAGAGCTGAGGGGCCAGGGACCATACTACGGTCTGCCTTACTTTATACCTATACTACACTTACTCAACCCAAGGTAAGCACAGCCCAGTTACTGCTTCATTTGTCGTTATACAGTGGTTTCAAGATACTATGTGAGCTCAGTATGATTTTGCAAAAATCTCATCAAAATCTTTGCAACAATCACCTAAAGATGGGATTTGTTAATGTTCTGGCATCTTTATTGGCAGCATATTAGGCAAGGCATGTATCTTGACTGGAAACTATATCCATATTCCTACTAATTACTGCAAGACTTCTATCTTGGGTGAATGTAATTGATATATGCAAGTACCATAGTTGTGAAACACTTGGAGACTGCTAGTAGTTATATTGTTTGTTAGGGATTTAATCAGAACTAGATCAGGATATGTTGACTTGGGAAAAAATATTCGTAATCAATCTAATACATATTTCAAAGATACATATTGATCATATATGTGGTTTTAATCAATATTGTGTATGATCTAAATAAAAATTTCTTGAGTTTATTGTTGATTTACTTGAATTACAGAGATGGTAAATACATACCTACACCTCCCATCAGCCCTAAGCCTAAAGTGATGCCCTCACTCGTCGACAGACATGCTCTATCAAAAGATACTGTTAGACTCACTTTTGAAGTCGCAGGTAATTTTATATATAACATAGCAATTTAACACTTCTGCGTGAACATACTTTTCTAAATATTTTTATGAATATGGTGATAGCATGCAGTGTGATTGAGTTTTAACTGAACATACCACAGTGTAATATCTCAAGATTATCTTGGTATTCTGAAATAAAGCATATTGCCATTGTTAATTGTCTGCCCTATATAAAGATCATTGTTTTACTTTGGTTTCTCATAAAAATCAGTACACTGTCATTTAATTAACAGTAAACCAATGTATCATGTGGCAATTAAATTTAAGGTCTTCATGCCTAACAACTTTTCCCAGCAATATGATTTTGTAATGTAGATTTCTACATCACAAATTACTCTAAATTCAATCACTCACAAAAGTAAGTTAGTTTACATAATTATGTGATAAATAGAATCTTACACTTGTGTATGTTATTCTAAACAAAATTATGGAAGTTTTTAGTAATTTGACATGACACCAATCTAAAAGCTTTTGCTATTATTTATTGGATTATACAGGTATTAATGCAGATTTTTTTTTCAAATCAGGTCACATTCCTTATAGATGTTCATTATATATTTCACAGGTCCTGACCACATGACCGTGTATATCCGCCCCCAGCCTGGTATGAACCTCGTGGCCTGGTCACTACTCCCCTACACTCCAATTCCTGTGTTTACTTTCCCAGACATGAACGAGACTTGCTACTTTGTTTACTATGGTCACGGTGAAACACCACAGGAACCTTGGCAGTTTCATATTGATATACAGGTAACTTTTGAATCTTTTGTTTCACCAGATTATAGCTATTGTCTGTATATTTCTAGAAGTTTTTGTCACAACATGAATCTGAGTTTTAAATTCTGTAAACCAGCTTTCTTTTGCGTACAATTTATTTTCGTAATTAAGGTAAATTCTCTGTGAATTGATATGTTCCACAATTCTTTCACCATTAACAAAGATGTTTCCCTTCAATTTTAAATTCGCGAAACTTTCTGAGAAAATGTTTTGAAACGGGAAATCTTGAAATTAAGTAGCTGCAAAAGAAAGTTGGTTTACAGCATAGTCTAGCCAGTTTTACATATACATTGTATACATTTTTTTTCACTGTGGTTGATATTTCTGCTGGATATTGTTTTAGTTGCGAAAATGTGATTGCGACAAATGAGTGAATTATGTACACCATATATACATAAATATTTCTGTATGAGGCAAAGATATGAAACAGAATTCTTATCTTTCATCAGACGGTGTCTGGACAATGGCCAGCTGACCAGCATGTAGTAGAGATAGCCTTTAGTGGTTACTACCTTCATGGCAAGTACAAGTCGACCCGCGACCTGGATGAACTACACAGCAAGATCCAACCCTGGATGGTCCCAATCTCATTCACCGCAACCTATGCAAGTTACCAGTTTTAACATTTCTATGGTTGTGATATTAGGGCACCAAACTGACACTCCCACCATATTGTCAAAATTGAGTCACAAATATTTGTTTTGTTAAATTTGAACATATTTATGATATTTTATTTCATTAAATCAAAAAATAATTTTCTATTATAACTTCGAGCTTGTGTAAGTTTAAAGTTGAAATAGCACCAGTTTTTAAATTGTATCAATATGTTATTTTAGGAAATCTTTTTCGTAGCAATAATAATACCATCTAATTATTTATTCAGAAGTGCAAAACGTAATAACTTAAATAATTGGAGAACAGTTCATTTCTCTCTAACACAATTATTTCTGTGTGTTACACCGATTTAGCTATTTATGTTAAAGTCACTGGTAAAACTTTTTTTCTGTTTTTTTCCCCATCTAAATTATTTGGTTATGTTTAAGATGAAGTTTAGATGTGAACAACAAACTGATATGGATATAAAGTATTGAAGTTTTAACAATTTGTTAAAAATAAGTGTAGCCTACCAATATACAGACTATAGGATATTGTGCCAAACTGAAAATCTGACCCAGAGCCATTGATATTAGGTGTTTCTAAAGTTACTGTGATATAAGCAGATCCTAGTTTGAAGGTGATGTTTGATTGTTTATGCAGCAACCTAAAATAGACTCAGACTATTTCAAGTTTTAATCAGAGATTCAGAATTAAATAAAATAATTCAAGAAAATCATTTTAAAATCCATAGGTTATTAAGGGCTTTCGATATTTGGCATATTTCAATGCATAGTACATAATCTGTTATGGGTATATGTTTTAATAATTATTTGACTGCTTGTTATGTTTTAAACCCCATGATTCAAGGTCAAGAAAAAATTGTGTTGCTATAGATACACAAAATTCGTGAATTTGTGTTCTTAACCTCAGAGTTAGGATGGGATGGGTTGAATTGACTTCAAATGCTTCATTACACATTGATCGGATTGAAACAAATATTTTGAAGGAGAGATTGATGTTAAGGTGCATTGCTGAAATTGATAATGTAAAATCATATTAAAAAAGACATCAGCAAAATATCACTAGCCTAAAGAAAAATTTGGTTCTTATATTTAATGTTTTTAGACTTGAAATTGGATGACTCTTACTGTCGGGTACAATAATTTCACATGCTGTTTGTTATAAGTAGTCTTTTTGCAGAAATCATTGGAGAGCTATGATTGTCTGAAATGGTGATTCATCATTATACTAGACTTGAGGACTCTAATGATCTGAAGTTTTGCTTTTAACTTCCATAAAGAACTACTAAGATGTACACTATAAGGATTGTAAGATAATTAGAGAACTATGATTTTATTAATATGTCATTGTCTCTTTCTCTATGCACTACACTGAAAGGAGAATCAGCAAAACTGATAATTAGAGTTGATTTTCAAAAATTTTGTTTGAGGATAAAGGAGAAGGTACGTTAAGACTCGAATATGGCGGCAAAATTAATTGTCCAGTAAAGAACAACATAATTTGCCATATAACAGTTGAATACATTTGCTAACACATTACATCCCGAAAATATCCCGCATGTGCTAATTATGTTCACTATGACGTCATCAACATGCAGTTTTTGTCATTTTTCAAAAAAAATCCTTGAAAAATCATACTTTTTGAGTGGTTTTCTCTAAAAATGAATGTGGCCGCCTTCGTGGAGCAGAAAGAGATTTTCACACGTTGTGTATCTTGTATTTACGCATATCCATGCAAAATATAAAGTTGCTCCAAGGTGGCGGCCAAATCCATTTCAAGCCTTTTCTAACCTTAAGATGATGAATTTCTAGCCAAATTTGGCGAGAAGAGGAAAATCATCAATTTGATGACGTCATAGGTGGAGCACATCTTGTACATGGTTATAAAAAGTTATGTTTTGATGAATGGCAAGTATGAGAGTATTTATTGATGTGAAATTGATGTGGATCAGAGTTAATATTTTTTGGCCTGAAAAATTAAGGCCAAATACTGGTCCTATCATATCTACTCCTTTGAATACCGTAGGTGACACTTGGGAATGATAAGTGAAAAGAATCTTTATTATGATGGAACATGCAAGATTAGTGTTAGTTTCTAGTGTAAGTGTTTAATTGTTCCCTAAATTTCAGAAACCGGGTAATGACTGAAGTACACATATTACTGTATATCAGTCTGCCCTAAGATCTAAATCAACATTTCTTGTTATTGAGTTATTTATTGACTTTCACACCCCTAACAGTTCAAAGTGGACTAATCCTTTTATTGTGCTTGAAGAGTCCAAATGTTTCTTCAGGGGAGGATGAGGTTGAAAAAAGCTATGATGCGATGAAGTTGGGAAATTGTAATATGATTACTTATGATCTGAAATTTGAGATTTATCAAACTGTTGATGTAGTCGGCCAAGGTCCCTTTGGGATCTTCTGTTTTAATCAAAATCCAGTACATGGTTTCCTAAAATTTTGTTTTTAATATTGGAGTTGTTAATATTCTTGATATTGATTTTGTTTTGTTTATTTTACGTTTTAAAGTTTGAATGGAGAAGAATTATTTTGAGTTGTTTTATATTGTTCTTGTCCGCAAAGGAGAAAAAACAATCATTGAGTTCTATGGCTTAATTTTGTTTCAAGATATAAATATTCTGTTTTAAATGTTATTCTTTGAATGAGTCAAACATTTCAAATTTTCTGTAAAGTGGATTTACTGTATTACCATGTAATCATATATAAACAGTGTATTGTATGATAAATCGATGAATATTCAGATTTGTTTCGTCGATCCCTGTCAGTCAACTTGCCAAGATTTGAGTCAAATTTAAAGTGCTTAACAATTTACAATAATATTTCAGGTGCTACCTTTTTGATGTAAAATAATTGTTAAAAGTTATTAAAGATATAAATCAATGGACATATCAAGTATATTTCCAGAAAATGACTGATCTCTTTTTACAAAACATGTTGTTTCCGTATTCTTTGTACGACAATACCATTGAAATTACATTAATAGATAATTTATTCACCATTTACTCAATTCTTTCATAGTTTATTGCACGAATATTATCTGCATTTGAACAAATCATTTATACATATTTAATTTTTAAACAAAATTTCATTATATACTTTAATTGTCTTATATCTAACCACCTATGCATCCCTACAGATCTTTATTTTAGACTTTTTTTTGGGAAATAATTCACTAGTGTATGTTATTGGGATGCACATGGTATTCCTTCGGTTATCAAGTTAGCTTTTAAATAACACCCACTGCAATTGTAATACATGTAGTTATATTTATGTTTTCGAAAAACTAATTTAATGATGATAGGGCTTCACAAAAATTTTGTAGTTATACAAAAGCATAGTACTTTTACTTTCCTTTATGTTGTTATTTTTTTCATGAATTTTATTTCTTGGGATGTTAGTGCATATCAACAGGATGTTAGTGCATATCAACAGGATGTTAGTGCATATCAACAGGATGTTAGTGTATATCAACAGGATGTTAGTGCATTTCAACAGGGTGTTAGTGCATATCAACAGGATGTTAGGTTAGTGCATATCAACAGGATGTTAGTGCATTTCAACAGGATGTTAGTGCATATCAACAGGATGTTAGTGCATATCAACAGGATGTTAGTGCATATCAACAGTTGCTAGATAATTATATCTCTTTATTATAAGCTGGCCTGCTCAGTCTTTTTGTTCAATAAGTTATTCACTCGTGTGGAAAGCATTTATCCCATAACTATGCATGTTTCACAATGGAAAACCGATATGAGAAATTTCATAGCAGTTGGTTATTGTTTATGTTACACCTACGGCGCCTCTGATTGGTTAATTCCAAGATCTCTTGATTCCGATTGGCTCTCCACTTTTGGCTACTTATCATTGCGCATTTTCTTTTAAATAGCATTGTATTTACTATTTAGCAGGTAGTTGCTTATTCAAAGTATAAAACAATAGAATAATGGCTCTCTATTTAGGCACTATATTTTATAGTGGAAAGATACATGTATCACTACACAATGTATGGTTGTATGTTTCCCTGAATGAAGACGAGAAAATGGTCACCACGGTATAACTATAGAGCTAAAGTTATGGGATAAATAAGTTCCCCAACGCGTGACTATTGTTTATCATGTTTATCTAAACTCTTGTTAGTTAATTTTTAAATTTTTAAAAGACACTCGCTAAAAGCTCGTGTCTTTTCAAAATTTGAAAATTAACTAACTCGAATTTGATATACATGATAAACAACAGTCACTTGTTGGGGAACCTCTATTTATCAGACCCTGTGTGAGAAATCACATCATGTAGCAGTCAGTACTTTTGCATAATGGGGAAATGTAAAATAGATTTTAAATTTCATTGGTGAAGAGAAGTAGAATTGTTATAAATTTAGGAGTATAGTCTTAGAAATGTTGCACAGACTCTAAATGATATTTGTATATATATGGTTTATATTGTTGAGGTTTTCTTTTAGCACATCCATTCTGACAAATTTCTCTGCAAAAGGTTTAGTCATGTATTGTTTGGGTCTTACTGAGGGCAAACTAACAAGTTTATCAGTATCTAGTTGTATGTGAAACTTAGTGTCTTATTTACACCATATTTCCTTGTACAATTAACTTCTGTTTACGCCAAACATGCTAATCTTCGCAAACTTGTTTTGAAATGGAAATTGCAAAATTTAGTAGCCGTGAAAGAAAACTGGGCCCTGCAGGTAGGGCGTTAGAATTGTACCTGCTGCCCCTATTGCATGATCGTAAAAGGCGACTAAATTTAGGATCTTATCTTTTCTCTTCTTCCTAACTGACTTTATCTTTCCTAAGGCCTCCCTTGGCACCGCCTCACTTTTGGCCTTGAGTTGAGCGTTCGCCCCTGTGAGGAAGGCTCTGGGTTCTGTCCCCTGGCCGAGACACACCAAAGTCTATAAAAGTGGTAGTTTCTGCTCCTGCTTAGCGTTCAGCATACAGGGAGTGGGACGACTGGTTCGCCCGTTGTCAGTATAATGTGACCGGGTGGGGTGTGTTGCTTGTTGTCTTCGGCGGCATGCTTCAGTGTTATAGCACTATAAAAAGGGCAACAGTTCCACTATACAAGAAGACACAACACGAACATACCGCAGTCTCCCAGTACACTCACCTCGCACAACATACACGCAACACACCGCATACATGGGAGGCCGTCCTTACATGACCATAGCTGTTAATAGGACGTTGGAAATCAAACAAAATTAAGTAGCCGTGAAAGAAAACTGGTTTATAGTATACACGTTCTTGTTTCAGAAACATAACTGTCAGAAATCCAGTATTTAGCCATCAATGCAGTATTATAACATCAATAAAAATATTAATCTTTTAATGCATAAGAAATCCACTTGGAATGCAAAGTTATTTTATTTTCAATCAATTTTTACAATTATGGGAAACTATGTTTTTGTATGTACACTTCATTCTCATTATTAAAAGAATAGGAAATTTGATTCTGATAATTTAATTTTGTTATATTTTGTGCTCTTTTTATTGTTATTATTTTTGTAATTGATCATAAAGATAAATATTTGCTCTATTTTACGATATGATATGTTTTGAAAACAAAAAAATTGTAATCTACGAAATTAATTTGATGTATTTTACCATATATCATCATTTGAAAACAATCGGGGTTTTTTCTTTTTCTTTTTATGATGATATTAGAAAAAAAAATCATTTTTTAAAATAAGGTCCCACCATCAATTACCTGCACACCGTATCTTTATTAATTCAATTACTAGGTGCAAGACAAAAGGAAAATATGGAAATTCTATAAGAAAAACAGATAGGATCAAGTTAGATCTACAGACGTTGCATGCTCGATACAAGTATAATTAAGTGTATGTTTTGTTGTTATAAAGGGTCCAAATCGAAACTATAATTGTACCATATCAATTCTTTATTTATAGTGTTGAATATTTTTGATGAAGCAAACAAGTGGTTTATGATTTTGTTTTATCCGTACTAATCTGAATAATCTGAATGTATCCATGACTTCATCGCAATTTTGTAAACTTATAACATTTTGAGTGGGTTATTTTAATCACAGATCATCTTTGTTATGTCATACTCAATACTTAACGGTTATCAACATAAAAGTATAACCCCTGGGGTCATGAGGATACTAAATACTCTATTGCAGATTCAATACATATAGCATTTCTTGAGAGATTTATGTAGGAGTTTTACCTTCACATGGTTATTTATTTTATTTTTGCAATTTTAGATCTTGAGGCTCTACGAATTTTTAGGTCCATAAATTTTGAAGAAGATGCATTGATAGTGAGTTCTGTTAACAGCTAAGTCCGCTATTTAAGATCAAATTTATTCTGTAACTTTACATAATTTTGTATTTTTGGTGTATAATTTGACATCATTTTGTCTTGTATGGTGTATACATTTATGTCATATTGTTTTGTATGGGGTATATATTTACGTTACATTGGCTTTTATGTGGTGTATAAATTTACGTCATATTTCCTTGTATATATTGTCTTGTATGATGCATGAATTTCCGTCATATTTTCTTCTATGGTGTTAAAATTTACGTCATATTGTATTGTATTGTATGATGTATGGATTTCCGTCATATTTTCTTGTATGGTGTAAAAATTTACGTCATATTTTTGTATGATGCATGAATTTCCGTCATATTTTCTTGTATGGTGTAAAAAATTACGTCATATTGTTTGTATTGTGTATACGATATATTGCTGTGTATCATTTCGTCTTTGCTATTGAAAAGTTATCTCCCTTGCGTGTAGGTATCGATTGTGACGTCATTACTTTATGAACACAAAGTATGTTGTTTTCTCTATAAGTATGATTTTACGGTCAGAAAGACATGACTTAACAATCAACACCATCCCGCAAGGACAGATAATTATATCATATGTAAATGCAGGATATGTGTCGCAGAAATTTAAAGTCTTTCAAATTGTAACTGATATGAGAATAGTTCCTTTACACTGTATATACATGTATGTGCTATGATATGCAAGAATTAGTCAGACATTGTGTTCTATTTGTATTACCTTCTCCCTATTTACGGTCATAATTCGTTTTACCTATGTCAAATTAATTACTTTGTTAAACCACTTTATCTTGACAAAAACAACATTTTGCGACTTCTTATGTTATACATACACGTTTTGACGAATAGTCAATTCATGCAATGCATAAATTCACGATCAAGGACTTTTACAATAATTTCAAAGCATACGTTCTAGTTACATGTATTAGCGAAACATCTGGATAAACGTGGAACTCTCACGATATTACGTGAAAATTTGTATCTTGTGAAAATAAAGTGTTTTCAGAGATACTTTTTTGTAATATGTTCAACTCCAACTATGCACTGCGTACTGTATCTTGGGTAATTTTTATCTTTATTGGAATATGGGTCATATCACTTTGGTGATGGTTTATTTTTAACTTTATTTATTACTTTCTTTTGCTGATACATGGAAAAGAGAGTTTTTGTTAGCACTTAGAGACGTTTTGTAGTAATCTAGATAATTATTGTTTAGAATATATATCGGTAGAGATGTATTATTTGGATATGTCACTTAGAAGTATTAGCGTCAGTAATGACAAAAGAAAGCCATAATCAATAGAGTATTTAGTACCAATAGAACATGTTTATCATTATCAAAATCGATTAAGCTATTCGATCTTCTACAATTTTTTATTTTTTATGTGTATTTTTGTTTATATTTGGTTTATATTGACCAATAAGAAATAACGAATCTTTTGTTTTCGGTTAAAAAGAAAGATCGCATTAATACGAAAGATATTATTATGTTTTTAAATGAAATTTGAATAAATGCTCACCTTTACTTTGTTTCTGGTTGGTCAAGGTGTTGCATAACCTTGTCTTCTGTATCTCATTACGTGGAGGACCAGCTGTCAGTTACAAGTGGTCATAGGCTTATGTGTTTCTGTTGCCCTCCCCTTCTAAATATAAAGAGTACTGGCACACACACACACACAAATAAAAAAGAAATATGGTTCATGATATGTTTATAAATGCATTTTATTCTCAGTCTTATTTATAGTACAACACGTGTACCTTTTAAGGTTTAACATATATGTCTATGTTTTCAATAAGTTAAAAAGTTTCTGTTAATTTGATTTCGTTACATGTACATTGTGGAATGTATGCAATGATTGGAGCGATATACATTATGCACTTGATTTTTCCATATTTTATTTAATTATCACTTATTTTTTCTGTCTGTTTAACTTGAAATATTTAATTCGTTATTTATTGAACAAATGACTTTTACCGTACTTGTGTCATCTAGTTCGTTCTTGTTATAGAGATGCTTTGCGAAGAAAGATAATCGGTCACATGCTGATAACTTGCCCTAATAGTCTAAGTTTTGGCTCAGAATTTTATTGCATGAATCAGATATCAACGAAGAATTTTATCATAATAAGCATACAGGTATTTTCATTCCAAATTTGTGAACCTGATCTCTATTACCATACTGTATTGGTATTATTTATGATACAATTATGAATACATGTGCATAGTGATTTGACTTGAGCAACGATAGAGAGCATAACTGTTTCAAGATAAAATTATCTAGGAAATTTTACGAACAACGAAAATGAAAAAAAATTAAACACATACCATATATCACAGAAAAGAGAGCTTGATGCTTGTCGCTTGTTTTCAGACTTGAAGACTCAATTGTATTCTATTGTGCTTTTCGTACTAAGAAGACACTTATGGAATTTGAGGACAATGATTGTTTGAGATGGCGATCCATTATTTTTCTGATTTGTGATGGTGGCATGTAGGCTATTTAATGCTCTGACTGGCAATTCAGATATTTTCTTCACTGTTCAAGGGAATTCACTTGTGTGTTTTGAGCGGTTGTTTTTGCACTAATTTGAGAATGGGTATAACAGAACAAAATGATTTGATTTTTTAAACACATACTGACTTCTTTAGAAAAAATTTTTTATAGCCTATGTGATAATACAATTGTAAATTTATGTTTATCTTGTGTGAAAGTTTTACTTTTTATGAGATTTCCTCATAGAGGGTTGCAATAACGCAACCATTTCATCACAGATGTTAGATTTCTTCACTAATACATTGCACCATCGTCGGGAACAAACGAGTCTCAGCGCTATCGTGTATGGGACAAAAGACAGAGATTTGACTCCGGGGTTCCCATCGATATACTGAGGTTTACAACATAAAATATCTCATAAATTGATAGCATCATGTTAAATAAGGTAAATTATGAAAGAATAAGTAATAAAAAGCCAATATACACGTATAGGTTATACCAACACACTGGGGTATGTGTAAACTGTGATCTGGAACTAAAAATATTGTATCAAATTGAATGCTATGATGTTTCAGTATTTATTTTGTTTTGTTTTTAATTATTTTAGAGATATATTTATTCGGAAATAGAAATAGACACAGATGGAGTATTTGGAGTATTTACTTTAGGGTATGGTCGTAACAAATAACACGTTGACTTTTATATGATATGCTAATGTATATATAACAACGATGAAGCATAATGTTTTTAACATTTGTACCATTGTTTCTAACTGATTGTTTCTTTTTTTTTCATTTTGTGGAGCATTTCGAGTAGTGTGTGAAATGAACATTACATCGACAAAACTTGAGATTTTGTAAACTTTACTGTATAAACTAGTCAATTATGCCATAATGTAAGTATATATGCATTTTTTATATCTTCAAAAATCAAAATGATAATATGTGCTTGCTTTTGTAAATCCATGAACTGTAAACATACATATTTATTTGAGGATTGTAATATGATTTTTTTGCATTTGCCCAGTTGATTTCCTTTATTCGATGCATATTTGCGCCAATTTTCTTCAACGTTTTCTATTTACGTATCCGAGACCTATTTTTTAAATTTATATACAGTTTGTTATTTATTGGGAAAATAGTCATTTTTAAAGACAAAGTAAAATTCTAATTATTTGAAACTTCGATAAATACCCTATAATAGATTATATTGGGTGTATTTTTGTGATTAAGCGTTTGAAGTTTTCAAAGCCAGGTCAGTGTCTCTGGAAATCACTCATGACATCCTAGCTAAGATTATCGACCCTGGTGGTTAGATACACTAATGAATCATTTTGCCGACCGCTTTAAGTTTATAGGCAGTAAACAATTCAGTCAGCTTATAATATGAAAGTTTACAGATTAAACTTAGTAAGACAAATCAGATGCTTGTTATCTGTCGTAAACATGTGTATTATGCGCAATAGAAAGTGTGTTGGTCATCCTCTATTAAACTATTCCGTCTTTGCATATTACTGAATTATCTCCCTTGCGGGAAGAGAAAAGATTTTGACGTCATTGATCTGTGAGCGAAACTCACGCGTTTTCTTTGACAAAATGATGTTAAACATATGACATACAATCAATATCTAAACGAAAGGGCAGATAACTCTTTAAGGTATAAAGCAGAAATATGCTCTGAGAAAACGATACCTTAGATATTATAGAGTTCCTACTGAAATATAAGCCAAGTAGGAAATAAGGTTACATCAGAAAAATTACCTAAAATTAATGCTAAATCAGCTTTTGATGTGTAGATGTCTCATATAATATATACTGTTCCATCTATACAAGGTGCCAATCAGATTGAAACGATAGATTCCTGATTTTTTGGCCTATAACCTTGACGTGGTAAGTGCGATAGTTTCTATGTAATCAGACAGGAGGACTCCAGTCATCTCGGATGATAAGTCATGAGGTACATCGGAGGCCTATGATTGTCTTTTTATTAACCTGACAAATATGTGTCAAGATTGATGTGGACAGGAGGACTCCAGTCATCTCGGATGATAAGTCATGAGGTACATCGGAGTTCTATGATTGTCTTGTTATTAACCTGACAAATGTGTCAAGATTAAAGGCTAATATTACTATTACAAAAATGTATATGCCGGTATACATGGTTTGGCAAAATATATGCCGGGTGTAAGCTTAAATATCACCATAGTTTTGGTAAAATATATATACAGTCAAACCTATCTATAAGGACCGTACAAAAAAAGTACAAAAAGAGTCCTAATAACCAAGTGGTCTTTAAACGCAGCTCTAATTGTGTTGAAACTGACCATTTGGGACCAAAATAAAGTGGTTTAATTAAGCAGTTGTTCTGTATTCCGATTTTTGCATGTTACAGAGTTATCTGCCCATGCGGGTAGGTATTGATTTTACGTCATGTGTTTGCGAGCGTAATGTCATACTTTTCGGAGAAAACGACGTGAATTGCGCTCACAAAATAATGACGTAACAATCGATAACTACCCGCAAGGGAGCTAACTCTAATATGCAAAGACGGAATAGATAGGTGGACGCAAAGACAGGCTTGACTGTACGTATAAATATATATGGTTTACAGTAAGTGTTTATCTTTTATGTGTTAATCCATTGGAAGCATCTTGCTACACAAAAAAATTAAAAAACATTGAAACATTTTTTGTAATTTATAAACAGTGAATAGATGTCTTTTTATCTGATTCACATTATAATTTGTAAAACATTTCACAGACATACCTGTTTGATATTGTGCATGTTGTGGTCGTGTCTATGTATAGTAAACTTCAGTGGTATATTGCAGAAATATTAAGGAGTAATTCAAGTGGATTGTCGTGGTTATTTTGAATGAAATAATTTGGTAATACTTTTATCATGTCAGATTTAAAGAACACATTTTGCACATTTGTATATGATTGTCCAAGTTTTTGTACCAGCAGGTATGCTGTTTGGATGATGCACCAATAAAAATACTAACGCCGGGATTTTGTTCGTCTTCTCTTTAAGTAACCAATTGTTCCTCTGTGAAGTTCATTTGATTTTAAACAGCCATGACCGCAAAATTTATTTGGACACATAATAAATGAATCATTTTTAAAAGGTTTATATTCATGATGAAACCGCATGTTATGCATGCGGAATGACTTCACCCATGTAATAGGTTTTAATATTTTGCAGTATGTCTATTATGACGACATATGAACAATGATATGTCGGCAGTATTGGGAAATGATAAAAAAAAAACAAACATTTGCCGTAATTTCGCAGCACACAATGACTTATTTCTAGATTTTCTAGGTTTTTTTTTCAATGTGACAATGTGATTCAGCATTGCTCGCCAAAAAGGCTCGGTTGAAAACATAAATCTACATACATATTAACCTTTGACATAACAATAAAATAATAACGACTTAGAGAATCAGAACATTTCTTTAAGCTATAGTGTACTAGGCTTACTTTGGCTGACGCTAAAGGTCTCGAATAGGGTAATTTATATGTTCTGTTCAATTATTGGTAATCACTGTATGTTAAACCGCCATATTAATATTAAACGTACCATATGATTGGTTTAAACTGAAAAGTCTACGGTGACTGGCAGTATGTTTGTTTATATATTATTTTTAGGAAGCAACACAAATATAGAAAAAAACGAATACTAAACATTATACATACAATGTACATTGTGTATATACAATATAGCTAAATAAGCACAGAGGAAATTTTAGCATACAAAAACAAATGTCAGGATGGTGCAGCTGTGATTTAGAAATTTTGAAATACATATCTTGAAACTAATTGTACCGCTCAGTTATTGCATTCCATTTTCAAAATGACCTGTCAGTGACCCAGTCAAGTGTTGAATCCTGGAAAAACAAATCATTTTATATTGCAGTTGTACAAAAGACAATTTTCAACGAAATACAAATGTTCAATGATAATGATGTATGTACCGGTAGTTCAAACTACCTCTTTACAGTTTTGTAAGGATGATATATACTGATTGGTAATCGACACATGCAAATGTCGATTTCTTTTACTATCCTACTATTCGTTTCTCAGTCAAACTCTTGTACATACGGATTTCATGTAAGTGTAAGATTTCGTACATTTGTGTACTTTATTGTTTCTTTGAATTTACGCTGGCTTTAACAGGCTCTCCACTGACTTTGACAGCTTCATAATACGATTTCTGAAGCTCGTACATATCAGCATATCCATTTACTCCTTTGAAATTTATAAGTTTCGGATCGACTTTCATCGGCTTGATTGGAATATCGCTTCGAGTTTCCCTGTAGTGGATCCCTAAATACGAGTGAGGATTAATTTTGCCAGGTTCCAAGACGCGTGGTTCGGTAAACGACTTTCTCATTGGGCGCTTGTTAGGGTTTTTTGCCCCTTGTTCCACGTTGGGATTAACTTGTTGCGGTGCACCATTGCTTGGCACATTATCTGGCACGTTTCTTGGTACGTTTCTTTTTAAGTTTCTTTGCTCGTTATTGCGTAAAACGTTACCTCGTAACGAATCTA
This sequence comes from Argopecten irradians, assembly GCF_041381155.1. Taxonomy (NCBI): domain Eukaryota; kingdom Metazoa; phylum Mollusca; class Bivalvia; order Pectinida; family Pectinidae; genus Argopecten; species Argopecten irradians. Next base: position 36,396,204 of record NC_091139.1, read on the forward strand.
CTACGTTTGTTTCCGATGAATCAGGTGTGTACCTTGCTCTTGTATTGTGAAATTCGTTCACATGGACCTTTTGGAAGTCGTGAGACTCTGGTTCAGAAGGCTGGCCTTTGGAGAACTGTTCTATATCCATGTCGTCGATGTATCTTTCTGTATCATTTTGTTGGATTCGATGATTTTTGTCTTTGGTATTCTTCCCGTAGTGTTCCTTATCAACGCCTTCTTTCTGTTTTTGCTTGTCCAAAGAGGGTTTCGCCAATGTGTTCTTTCTACCTTTTGCATTCACACTGGACACACTAGTTTTCTTTCCCTTGTCTAATTTTACTGGTTTGATATCAGGTGGATCCGAAATGATTGTGAACTTACTGTTCCGACCGGCCGGATGACCTATTGGAAATCCCAAAACCTTCAATTTTTTCCTTTTAAAAGCGTTTCTGTAGGTCCTTTCCCCTAGATCGAATAATCCTTCTGTGGTGAGTGGTGCCGGCTTATTCAGCATCTCCATGGTGATCAAAACATACTTCTTAGTAGGTTTAATGTAGTTTGGTTGAATGATGACAGGTCGCTTAGGTTTCGCCTTCTTTTCTTTTAGAGTCCCAACTGATGCCTCAATTTCTTTGATCATTGATTCGACCTAGGTAATAAATTTTATTTTTTCAAAAATTTGTTCTGATATCTTGCCGTAAATTAGAAAATGAGTTAGTGGTTTTTTTTACTGTTATTTATTGCTACTAACGAATGCTTAGATCTAATAACTCACAATAATTATTTTGTATGACGTGCTTTCTTGTAACACACAGCTTAGTCTACTGGACCAGGAGAGGTGATTACCTACTTTAAGGATAAAACGAATTGCTCCTTACGGGATGATAATTAGCGGCCCATCAGTGAGAAACTCAACTCCTGCTTACGTTAGGATCACTACTATCTTAAAAAGTGATCAACGGTAATGTTTTATCTTTTATCAATTCTTTTTGGGAAGATGATGACTTTTGAATGTTTGTACTCACCCAAATATACACTCCCGTTGCGCCCGGGCTTATTTCTCTCATTTTGGCTTCCGTGTATGGTTTTAAAATTCCTTTTGCCTCTATAGCTGTTGCTATCGATACATCCTTCGGCTCAAAATTCGCCATAATTTGTGCGAGGTTCTCATTTTCAGCTTGGTGAAGGATAGCTTTGCATTGTATCCATTTCTGTAAAAAAGGGGAAATTGATAAAAACCTTTTTATGATGGTCACATGCTTAAACTTATAAATAGATAAATTTTGCCGATTAGTATATACATGTATATTTAATAGCAAAAATAGTATCGATAGTATACGTAAATGAGAACGATAGCTAATAGTTTTGTAATTTTGCTAAATCTGGGTATTCACTACGGGGAGGGGTTTTATACACTTAAAAGTCAAATGTCTGCTGTGCGTATATTTTGTTATCCCCCGCTTTCATCGAAACGAGGGATATAAATTTAGGTCTGTCCTCTATGTCTGTCTATCTGTCTGTCTGTAATGCTTACTTTCCGTGCAATAACTGCCACAAATCTTAAGCTTTATTTTGTAACTTAATCACATGGTTAAATGTGCCAAGAGCTCGGATGAGTCCGTTCGGCACTTTCATTGGACCCTATTTGGCGGAGTTATAGGCTAAACGGCATTTTCTACTGTTTCAGTTTAATAACTATCGCAAATATTACCGGATTTTCTTGTAAATTCATAACGTGGTTAAATGTCTCAGGACCTTGGCTAAGTTCGATCTGATTGGACCCAGTTTGGCGGAGTTATGAATATTTGGTTAACGAAAGCGGGGGATATAAATTCCATGAATTTGCTTGTTTGTATGTATTTATGGAACTAGTTACAGAAATTTGTTTATGGTTCAAGGCAAGAAACTCCACACTTAAATTTTACGTATGAAAACAGAAATTAACTACTCGTGCGCAAACTCTACCACTTTATACCTGTGTTTATCACATCTTAAATATGCTGTTTAAACCCATGTTAAAGTGTAAGTAGTATACCACTATTACCTCCGACTCCGAGAGCGGGTGTCCTAACAGTAGAAGAGCTGCCCTCATAGAATCGTGTACACCTGCCGGTGGGTTGTCGTACGTCTTCAACTCTCCTACAGTTTTGTGGTCCGCCTGGCGGACGTCGTCGCTCAGACGCTGGAGCACACGCAGACGATCTCTGAGACGCCTGGCTAACAGCAATGGCATGTCTAATGACTTGTCAGTGTTAGCAGATTTCGCCTTCACAATAGCCTTTTCCAGGGCAGGTAAATTTCTTGTCTTGTATGCGTGATTGAGTTCTACAATTATTTAAGTACATATTAGACACAACACAACACAAAATTTCAAAACTATGATTAAACGTACAAATGTTTACCAATAACCTTCATACTATCTACTCTTGTACATATGTACTAATACCATATACATGTAGCTTAATAGGTTCATGCTAAAAATCTAACAACACGAACCTATTTTCGCCTCTTTGTATCTGAGCAATTTCTTTGCCTTTTTCACCAGTTTATTGGCCGGATCTGGTTGTGTTAGTAGCATTTCCTCCAGGGCTTTCCGAATGACAGCTGGATCGCTCGACTCTAGCGACATGAACAACCTTTGTGCTCGGGCAATTTTTTCATCAACTGAAACCAAAGGAAGCATGCATGATGCATAAATGCAATTTTTTAAAAGCAATCTTTACACAAATCTAATTTAATGGTCTTATTTAATACTTACCCAAAGAACTAAAATCATGACTGTGACAAGCATTCTTTGTTTGTAGCTATCATTATGTGTTTATTTTCCTTTTTGGTTCAACGCCGTGCTAATTTATATATATATGTATATACAGAAAGTCCACTGTTTAGACCCATTGACCTTAATCGACACATTATGGTGTCGTCAGTCCTATCAGTCGTCACAAAGCTATTCACTTACCAGGAACATTCTTTTTCTTCCTGGCCCGCAGTGCTCTGTTTGTTGCGTCAATAGCGGACACGTCCTGCCCGACCCTCAGCCTCTCTTCTCTAATGGCGTCCATGATAGTGATCAAATCATCCTCCACAACATCGACAGAATTCGATCGGAATATGTAGTACCTTCCTATACTTTTAAGGTACACCTTTTCAGCTTGTTCGTAGATATGCAGCGTATACTCTCCGTGTTTAGGCAGTTTCACCTTAAATATAGTCACTCCGAGTTCCGTTACAATTTCTACGTTCTTTCTTGTTGGAGCTCCATCCGTTTCCTTCTGCTCGAGAAATGCTATAACGTTTTCTATGCCTGTTGGGACAGGTATTGAAATCTCGGATTGCTTTGTATAAATAGTCTCAGCTATTACCGGCGATGTATCTTTCCAAAAATTGCTATTTTTCACCCTCCCAACAGTACCTTCTTGTACTGGTCTACCAGTGGATTGGACTAAAAATGCATGCGAATTATGCAGATCGGTAAAATCATGTCCCTTTTTGTGTGCGTACACATTCATAGAATATTCACCCTCTGCTGGTAAGTCCAGATAGAACCAGTTTCTGTTATTACCGTTTTTCTGTGTCACACGCATTCTGTCTGCCTGTGCTGCCACATTTGTATGTAACTCGCATGACAAATTGACATCGCCATTGTTATCGAACTCGACTTGAGCAAATCCATCCTTCGCGAATATCATACCATCTTCACATCCTTTGCATGTCACTCCCAAGTCTTTGCACGCTGGATTAGCTCCTATGTTTCCAGTGTTTATGTTTGGGAAAGGGTCATTCTTCAGACCCTTACCGTAGCACTTAATGAGATAGTTCAATACATTTGCATGTTCCCCTTTCTTCGATTGTAATTTTTTAGCATACAGCTTCATAGCATACATGCCTCCTTTCGGTAATCGAGTGTTTATGATATATTCAGATCCTGTCCATCTTAAAATGGCATATTTGTCCAGATTGGCTTCGTCCAAAAACGGATTACGAATACTCATTTTGAGTTTGTGGTCCTCTCTACCACCAATGACAATTTCTAGACGTCCATCTTCTGTAAGGATGGATGATTCCTTGTGGGATATTGCCTCAATACCAGCACTCTGAGAAGTTATCCCTGGACCCCAACCTATGGTAGGGTAGTCTGGGAGAGGTATGCAGTTTTGGGTATCGTTTGCCACGAGAAGGTAAGAACACACGAGGTCATAACCACTAATATCGGGGACTGTCTTATCCAGCCCAAATATGTCTAACTTGAACTTTCCAGCGATCGGAAATTGAAACGAGAAACGCAACGTTTCTTCCAAGTGTTCAAATATTACAAATCTGTCCAATAGAATGTCTAGGCGAGTCCTTTCATCAGCGGAAAGATGTGAACGGAAGAGAACGTACTTAAATCGGTAGTTTTTACTGCGCTCAGCAGGGAGAGATAGTATTAACTCAGCCTCGCCATCTATAGCTTCAATAATACAGTTATCATAAATTTCATCTGCAATTTTCATATCAAGTTGATGAAACCGCTCGCGCATGAATGCCTGTTCCTGAAATTCTGCATAAGGTATGGGTTCTTCGAGCAGTTGCCAGACATCTTCGTCTGGGAGATGCGTACTGATCAGCTCACTAGGGTTCGTTAAGAAGTAGTGCTCGTCCACTATCTTCTTGTGATATTTTTTCCATGTGAGATCAGTAAAGCGTCTTTCAACACCAGCTTCGGAGATCTCATCTTCGGTTGGCAGGTTGTTTGTGCCCTCTAAAATTGTCGGTTGTCGCGCCACACCTCGACCAGGACCTGTCTCGTCCCCATTCACACTAGCTGTTCCGTCGATGCTTTGCATATCTGCTTTGCTTCCAATAGCGACGCTTCCAGTAGCGACACTCGTGACGTCCATGTCCCTCCATTCATCTGGCATTTCGTTTTCTGCACACATGTTCCCCCAGAACGTGTCCACCAGACGCCATTCGTCGTAAATGTACACTGCGTTCCATTGAGCCTTGAGAGCTTCCCTGTCAAGAGGCTCACCTATCTTGTACATGGAACTTTTGTTGATCCCCTCCACTACAACGCATGGGACGTCTGCGATTCTGAAAAGTCGGAGACAGTAAATTGCGGAGTATAAAGTATGAATCTATCCGCTTAAAATGGACATACACTCATATTTTTCTCCGTTCCTAACTATTCATTACCGGTAAATGATGGCGTCAAACTAAATAATCGCAACCGCTTTCTCCTTTTCATTATCAATATACCCGTCACATTGGTTGTTCTCTATAATGTTTATGATATACACTTTATGTAGTGTAGTTGAGTATGATGTTTACTAAACTAATTTACTATGTCATATCGTGATGATTTGCCTTATTTTATGATAATAAAAAATTAATAATGATAACAATAGTAGCATTTACAGCTCTTGTTGGTTTACAGAAAAGCCATGTTTAGGTTGAATGTCAATCGTCATTGATAAAAAAGTCCATGTATATTAAAGTACATAATAACTTATCTATTTCAGAAGCAATATGTATTGATACATTATTAGAGAGCCATAAATAGGAGGTGTATTAGCGATCAATCTACCGGTAGTATACAAGTGTGAAGTGGAATCTGTGGTCGAGGTAAGAATTAAAATTTCAGATTAACTACTGTAGAAGGGATTAAGGGAATTAAACTGTGTGTTTGAAATAGTTCCATTTTATTACGATTGACACATTTCACCACTGACCGTGTAGCATTGTACTTATAAATATGTTTTTATCAAAAGGAATTATTATGAACCAAAGTGCATTTGATTAACAGAAAAATTCCCAAACTTGTGAATTTGATAATTACTCTTGATATTACTTCACATAAATTAAATGCAAACTTAAGAACACATTTTGACATAATGGTAAAAACGTGAAGCTCATACTCGCAAAGGATGTAGAACAAGTTTGGGTAGCTGCCAAGATCACATTGTATTTTGCTGAAGTACTCAAGGGGGGAGTTTGGCGGTGGTGTGACGTCAATCTTCATTTTCATGATGTCATATGACGTAATCCAACGGAAGATGACGCGACACTTGACTAGATCGTCCCAGGAGTTGTCGTCTGTAAGATACTCGACAAGATCGAAGTATGATCCCATCAACAGTTCCAAAGGAGCCTACAAATATAATTAGACATTGAGCGATAAAGTTTTGTCAAACTGAACGAAGATTTGTGTTGTAACTTTTCAAAATAAGTGATATTTCTTTAGCAATAAAATTCAACCATTTCTCCATTTTTACGAACACAATAGCGTTTTCTTTATCTTACCAATACATTGAAGCAATGTAACCATACATGACACATTTGAATAATGAATAAAACAGCTCATACTGTTCTTTCAACTCTTTGATACAATATAACCATGTCGAATCTGTTGGTACAGCTTTCTAGCACCTTTCAATGATAGAACAATGCCTAGAGGTAAAGACTGATTGTGTTGAATAGGTCAATAAAATGCATGTATGATGTGGAATCTTACGTCAATGGCGTGCTGATCCACGGCGTGGAAGTCGATGTCGTGGAGGAGGGAGTACTTTGTGGTGGACGTAGGTTTAGGGGGAAGCAGTCTGTCGACCTCCTAAAATATCCAACGTCGACATAATAACAAACACGTTATCAACATATATATCTAGAACAATATAAACACTTAATAGCAATTAAAGTTAAACAAACCCCGGTACTTCGGAAGTGAAAGCGTTCTCTGCTTCATCGAAGATTCCCGCTCTACAAATATAGGTCTGATCCTGGGTCAGGTGACAGTCTCAAATGAAAATTGGAAGGCAAATATCGAACTACAGAGCATTGCACAAGTCTGATTTTATATTGCAAAAGTAAACTGTTATTTCTAGCATGAAAATCGCGGTGAATTAGCAGATTAGAGCATAACAAAGTTCCAAAGTAATTTTGATCGCACTTGTATAAGTGTTGTACATCTATAATTTTTATATATTGTATAAGTATACGAAATTATTAAAATACATGTATGTCAAAACACGAACTTGCGAAAGATACTGATTAATGTCAACCCAAATATGTTGCATAGAAATAAGATCATTAATGCTCCTCAATGAAATTCCTACAATACATTGTATATTCACATGTCAACTATTCAAATTTTTCATCGTTAAGAATAGGTTAAATAAACTTTATGGACAGTTTATCTTAAGTCGATGATTGTTCGGGCAGTATCCCATGCAAACATGTACCTCAAAACTATACACGTGTAACACAATATTTAAGCTATACATTATATATGCTTTAACCGTCCTCTTGAAATATGATAAAAAAACAAGAACGTAACAATTTACAATCCATGTGGGTCCATGAAAACAAGCATTAACACTCTATGTCCAACGATTTCAATTATCAGCTAGAACACACATAATAGGATGTAATATCATTTCAAAGTGTTTTATGCAGTATGAATGAACACTATTGTGCAGAATCCATTGCTAGTAAGTCGTCCTCTGATTCTGCAATCTGAAACTACACGTAACAGCGAATGGAACAAGCTTAATGTAATTTATTCTGTTTCGATACAGTGTTTCAGTACTGCTTGTGTTTAACATTTAACATTATTACATCCAAATATGGGAAATAACATTGTCTATATTTTGAAAAGAATATCAATGAGGAAATCGGATCGTTTTCGTAAATATAATTTGATTGTGAAAAATTTAAAGTTGCTATAATACACGAAAAGATAAGTAATACCATCGAAAGCCTAATTTTGGTTTTTATCCGCCAACATAACTTACCTTTTTCTTGCTTTTCCCTGGTTTGAACTTCCCCTTATTTTTCTGAAAGGCCATCGGTTGTTGTGCATGTTTTGAATTCTTGTCATCTTTTTTCCTATTTTCAGTTGAGTTGTAGGCCTTTTTGCTGCGTGTCTTCCCTTCAAACCCTTGAGTTTGTGCTGGTTCTTCGTTTTCCCCTCCTGAGGGCCCCTGGGTGGTATTGGCATTGTTGCGTGGGGTCGGCTGAGACCCGGGGTCGGAAGAAGGAGCTGCCCCTGAAGAGTTGTTTGCTCCCATTTTGTCCCTTTCCTTTGTTTTACGATGTCATTAGACTGTGTTTCTGTCTCAACCTTATTCTATAAACTACGTTCCCTTGTCGTTGTCACCATTGTAAATCCCTTCAATACACAACATGAGAGATGTCCATACTTAGTCTTACTGTTATTTAGATTTCGTTCAAATTCAGTAAATGATATTTAAATAATTCTAGTGAAAATGGAGCTTTGCATTTGTGCTTATCAATGTATTGTTCTGAATTTAAATACTAGAGTACATTGAATTGCTTGCTTTTCGAGGATACATCGATCGACCGTGTTACTAGCTATCAACTGAAAAATGTCCGGAAACAACCATTCCTGAGTCCTAAAACTATGAACAATATATTCTTATCGACTACACAATTAAACTTCTACAAAATGGGAAAGAGAATTAATATTTTAAGAACTAAGATAAATATCAGCATTGTTCATCTAAAATGGTATTATAAGTATTGTATATCGTGTGAAAAAAAGTCAATTTTTGTGAAATTAAATGGACGATGTTAATTCATGAAGATCATTTCATATTAAGTGGGAGCATAATTGAATGGGACATCCTTTCATTAGTTACCTTTAAACTGATAATAGACTATCACAATAAATGTACCAGCGTGAAACTGTATTATCAAAATGTTGATGACATTGGCGGCTTTTGTTAAAGTTATATGTGCCGTATTTTTCATACGCACGAATCAGGGTAAGCTTTTGATATGTTATTCATTATCAAAATTTACTAACATTTTGAAATTACAGCACAGTACTTTCAAATGCATTGGTTTTGATTGTACAAGTAGAAATAAGAGCAGAAAATGATTTTTAGCAGTACTACCAAAATGTATTATATGTACATCTATATAGTGAAGCGAAATGAATACCTACAGTCAGACAAGGAAGCCATCTTGTAGTCTACAATTTCATTTCACATTCTTGCAGTGTTGTTAGTAAAATTGCAAAGTGATTTCTGTAGGAAAGTTTCCATCTAAACATACACAAGATATAAATAACTACAATTTTACAGTTCATAATTTCTGTGTTTTAACTAACGTTTTCACGGATTAATTCATCAAGCTTTACGATTTTCAAAAGATTAATGAAGAAAAATTAACATGGTAAAATTTTCGCCCAGTTACGGCACATTTAACTGTAATACTAGTATGGATAGAGTTATTCAGCTCATATGAGTATCGCTGAATATTGTCATAAGAGAATTATACTACAGTATCTCAACCGTATCAAATAGTTCGGTTATCACTAAAAATTGTCTTATAAAAGCCTTTAAATGCGAAGAAAAGTTATTTACCCCTAAGTTAAAAAGTATCTCAAGCGTATCAAATATCGTCTCTTGAGACGATTCAATCAAACTCGGACATCCGACGACCGACCGCGCTCTTGGCGTCTTTGCGTTACGACTTCACAGGAAGATTGGTATATCAGACTTATGACTAAGTCACCTGAGCGACAGGTTCGTAACATGCATTGTCATCCGACGTCGAATTAGTGCAGGAACTGTCCGAAATCGTCTCCGAGCCGCAGATCTCAAAGCCCGAAGACCGTACGGAAGGTCGATTCTAACCGCGCAACCGCGTAAATTTGGCTCGTGCTCATCGCCGCTGAACGCTACATGATTGGTCAAGTACACTGTTCACTGATGATTTGCGATTCCGTCTTGGACAAGCTGATGGGCGCGTTCGAGTTTGGCGAATGCGCAGTGAACAATATGCTGCTCTAAAGTACAGGAAATCTCGGCAAGCACGTGCGTTCCCGCCAAAATCAGTGCAAAACATTACAGGAATAGGGCAAAGCTCTCATACAGGAATAGATGATCATCCCCAACCATGTTGTGAGAAACGTATACAAACTCAATGAGACGTCGTTGTGTGGCTGTTTTAAACGCCCAGGTCAATCACACCCGGTATTGATGTGTGTGACTTTTTAACAACAACCCCCCCCCCTCCTATCACATCAGGGACAGTAAATCTGCAGATGTATTGATGTTTACTCCAATAGATTAAGACAAAGATACATTAGCAAATTAAATAAAACAAATTTGATGACATCTAAATGAAATCAAAATAAATATTGAAGTCTCTACTTTCTTTTTGTTCTCAGTATCGTTCGTTTATCACTAAATATCTACATTTTGCCGCAGAGACTCCGATTACTCTAATGAAAAACGTGATCTGCATTATGAGGCAATTAATGCAGCATAGACTGGTGTAGTAATATCCATATAGATGAATGCGAGTCTTGTATACCGACACCATGTTAGTCCGCGCGGGAAAATTGACATTGTAGTTGAATGAACCAGTTTGGTCATGAAACTATAACAAAATCTTTTAAATATCTGGATAATTGAAAATAAAATGAAAAGCTACTGAAAAACATTGAAATTTTGTTGTCTTTTAATTTTTTTATATGGAATATATTTTATCATTTTGAACTTGGCTGTTCAGGTTAAATGGCTGAAGCGGGAAATTCAAATGTTCACTCGCATCTAAATTATGTTTTACTTTGAACTAGACAGTAAAATGTAAATATAACAAGTAAAGGATTGTTAGATTGCATTTACTGCATATATAAATGCAGTCTGGGTGGCAGATAAATATTCATAGCGCCCTAACGGGCGCTGTTCTATTTATCTGCCACCCAGATTGCATTTATATCTGCAGTAAATGCAATCTAACAATCCTTTAATTGTTAAATAGTGTCATATAACTACCTTTAAAATGTGAAGAAAAGTGATTTCCCCTCAATTAAAGTGTCTCAACAGCATCATTCAAATACTTAATAGTTCAGAACTCAATAAAACATGTTGTGTATTGCTCGAACATTTAAAACAACTTCGGGAAAAATCAACATTGAAACATCTAGAAAATAAAATTGCTAATTATTGAATTTTTAATGTATAACATATTTCTGAATATATCTTAATGTGATATATTTTTCGTTTTTATCCTCATAATTATCAGAATTACATACAGACTCACCTTACCAGGTCAAACCTCCAGGTCTGTAATCAGAGCTGTGGGACTGTGTTGTATGGGTAGTTACCCAATAATCTGATGTTACTCCCAAGCTCCCTTTTAACTCTGTGTATTGTGCATTCAGCCTGATGTATGTATACAGAGATCATGAAGTAATCGGCTTATCCCGAACTCTACTAGATTAGTCGATGATCCAGGCATTGATTTTTAATCGTATTTAGTGCTACTATAGGTAGCAATTGTAGGTCAGCTATGGAATTGTTCCTTCTTTAATTTAATGTGTATCGCGCTATGTAAATAAATCACTGGTTTAGACATATGGATTTTTTACCGAGTTATACACTGTAAATTAAGTCATAGTATACATCCGATCATTTAGTGTACTGAAATTATTGAATATATTTTTTTGTGTTTGCTTCTGAACCAAGTATTTCTCAATATGTGTGAAGAAATTGGTTGCTTTGTGTTTCATTAAGGATGTAGCATAAAGGGATATTGCAGATACTGGTACTTCAAATGTGTCAATCCATTTTTGTAAGGAGCTACTATAGTAATTTTGTGATGAAATCGCCATTAGATTATATACGTTTTCTATACATATATTTCTAGTTCTTGGGTTCCATCAATACAACATTTGACACAAAAGCGATAACGTTGCAAAGAAAATCTTCGGTGCGAAAATGACATATGCGGTTGTGGCATAGAAACTCCTTTGTTAGAAGTTCCGCGTTGTAGTTGCAGTAGGTAAGTGTTTGTATGGTTTGAAGAGATGATGGAGATGACAAAACCGGAAAACATTTTCCAATATTCTGCTGAAAAATACAAAACCAAATCTATTGATCTCGTTAATGTTTATCGCCAAGTAAGCAAACAACAATGCTTTGTTAAACAATGGTACATATTGAGATATAAAAGGAAGATGATGACAACTAAAAGATAGGTATGTCATGACCCAGTACAACTATAGTCTTGGCTTGGTAGGGACCGCGGTGGCCGTGTGGATAAAGATGCATCGACATATTAATTAACAAAAGCCCTCCACCTCTGGGTCGAGAGTTCGAATCCCCTGTGGGGAAGTTGCCAGGTACTGACCTCTGGTCTGAGATTTTTTCTCTGTGTACTGTGGCTTTCCTCCACTAATAAACCTAGAACGTCCTTACATGATCCTGGCTGTTAAGAGGGCGTTAAACTAATAAAACCCCCTCTTGATTTGGTTTTCAAATCACCTGTTCATGGCTTACTCATTGCTTCTCGTTGCCTGAATGATTTTAATCAGATTGAATTTTTACTGTTTACCGTCCAAGGTCATGTATAAAGACGGGCATAGAGATCTTTATTCCCAGGCTCAAATTTGTATAATTTCTCATTGCACTATGCACTTACATATTTAAAAGGTGCCGCTGCAATATTAAAGCTCTATAGACTTAGGAACATATAACGGCGTCGTATTCGAAAAGCACAGTTTAGTTAAAGTTTTTATGATGTTTTTCATAAAAAAATATTGAAATAAATCAGTAAAAGTCAAATGTTAGACCGAACACAGGCATTTGCAGACTAAAAATAATCTGACAGCATGTCTTGGTAATAATGTATTATCAAGGACATCTATAATAGATATAATATCTTTATTCAAACAAAATGATAACTGTCAGAGCTCTACGAAATGTTCAAGTTAAACCGCTAAATAACTCAGAGGTAGACCTTAATGATTGATGATAGTAACCCCAGAATGGATACTTTCCCTTCAATCGGTACGAGTATCAATGCTAATTAGTCTAGAGTTTTGAGTAATTACATTCTCCACTATAACTGTACTACTGTAGTTATTAACTGATGGCCGATGTGTCCATATTGTATTTGTTAAAATGTGAGTAGTCTGTGCATATAGCAAAGAGAAAGCCTCTTATCGGTGCGTGTAATGTCAGCATTCGAATGTCAGAGTCGTTGATAAATTAGAAAAACGCTCTCCTTCCAGAATCAGAATAAATCTGGTTCCATTCCCTTTTTTCCTTGAGTTGTATACACACTTATATTTATTACAGTTTATCTGCTGGTTATTAAGTTTCAGTTGTTTCTTGGGTTTCTTCCAGTAGCGTTTTTCTGCTTTATACAAAATTCTACGTTTAACCCTACCCCCTCCCTAAATGATGATTTTACTATAATTGTTACATATCACTAAAGACAATTTATATTTCGCGCGCCAAACTTTACTAAACTTATAACCGACATCCGTAAGGGACGTGTGCGCATGCAGAACGACAGCCATTAAGACGTGTCAACATATATAATCTCGGGTTACATATATGGTAGCGCATACGCAGACTACAGCTTGCGTTCTTCATCCGGGTACGTACGTGTGATGAGGAAGGCCGTCCTATAGAGTGACGGGTCACCTTGACCTGTATGTGGTGACTGATACTGTAGCAACCCATACTATGCAGCAGTGGTCAAGGTGAGACAGTTCGGGATGCTGATGCTGGATAGCGACGAGCATTATGGTGGTACAAAACTGTGAAATATGCCTATTGGGTGGACTTCAGCCCGCTCAACTGTGCCGTGCGATTAGTGGTACAGAGTACATGTATATATGAACTGAGTGGAACACAGCCTACTCTTATAAACGTCTTTGTAATATAGAACAGTTGGGGAACACAGTCCATCCTTGCTATGTTTGGTTGTATTATTGTATAAATTATGTCTATTTCTTTCAATATATTTTTGTAAGGTGTGCAAGTGAGTGAGACCGATATACTTCTGTCTACTACGTCTATATTCATTTCAATGGTTTTGTATATAAATTTGTATATATTGTAAAAGCCTGTGTCTATTGTTCTTTGGAAACCGACAATCGCTCATCCCGTTACAATTTTTGGTGGCAGCGGTGGGATGTGTCATTGTTTGGTTTTCTTGAGAACTTAGTCACATATTGATTAGCTATATTTTCCCTATTGCTTTAATCTTTGTCATCATGACTACCCTTAAAGAGTTAATAGATATAGGGACGGATATGGGTTTGAAAGGTACATCACTCGCGGAGTTTGTACGGGACGAGCAGGCGCGGGAACGCGATCAGAGACAACACGAGCGTGAGGAAGCCCGAGCAGAGGCAGAGCGAACGCATGAACTGTTGGTGTTAAAGGAGAATAGACAACTGGAGAAAGAACGCGAGGAAAGGGCAATACAAGAACATTTACGTAAGTGTGAGTTATTGAGTCTACAAGAGAAACAGTCGGTTCGTACAGATAGTTTGAGTCAGTCGTTACCGAGTACACGCGGGCCTAAACTTCCATCGTTCGATGATGAGAGAGATAGTATGGACTCATATTTACAGCGATTTGAGAGATTCGCAACAACTCAAAAATGGGACAAAGCGACTAGTTGGGCTTCGAACCTTAGCGTGCTTCTCAAAGGACGCGCTCTTGATGTGTTTTCGCGGTTGCCGGTTGACCAATCGTTAGACTATGAGGTTTTGAAAACGGCGCTCCTCAAGAGATTCGAAATGACCGAGGAAGGATTTCGGAATCGATTTAGATCAGGCAGACCTGAGAAAGGAGAGACATTTTCGCAGTTCGCGGTCAGGCTTGATAGTTATTTTACGCGTTGGCTTGAGTTGGCAAAGACGAATAAGACATTTGATAACCTCAGGGATCTGATGGTACGCGATCAGTTTCTTCAAGCTTGTGGACAAGACCTCGTATTGTTTTTGAAGGAACGCACACCGACCTCGTTGTCAGCTATGTCACAGCTTGCCGATCAGTATGCGGAAGCGAGGGGCAATCCGTCCAATCTTGTTAGGCCTAAGGGTAGTGGAAATAAAGACTTTCATGGACAAGGAAAGAAACGTGAGGATAGTAGTTCATCTTCGGCAGTATCGAACTCCAAGGAGAAATCTGGTGATAGGGCGTCAGTTAGACATTGTTATGTGTGCAATTCAACTGATCATCTCGCTAATAGATGTCCTAAAAAGAAATCCGGAAATTGCGTTGCTCTCGTAAGAGAGAGTTTAACGAAAAAACGGCAGTCCAACATTCTGGTAAGGGCAGATAGCCAAGTTAAGGACATTTCGGTTTCCTGTGACGTTTCTTGCAAACCGTCCACAATGCCGGTGGTAGAAGGACTGGTTGGTAACCAGCTTGTCACGGTGTTGCGTGATACCGGTTGTGGCGGTGTAGTGCTTAAGCGCAGTCTTGCGAGACCTGACCAGATGACGGGAGAATCACGAACATGTACGTTGGCTGATGGAAGTACTCTCCAAGTACCCATTGCCATGGTCGAGATTGACACACCTTACTACGAGGGATCGGTGATAGCGTGGTGTATGGAAACCCCCGTTTACGATCTGATTGTAGGGAACATTGAAGGTGCTAGACCTCCAGGGGAGCCTAATTATTCGTGGAACCGTGGGCGAAGTTCTGTGAATGCAGTGCAGACAAGGGCTCAAAAGCGTGAGGAAGGAAAACCTTATAAACCACTGAAGGTGCCTGAAGCACTTGGAGAAGTTCTGCCAGGGGATATTAAGAACGCCCAACAGGAGGACGATTCTTTAACGCATATCAGAGAACTGGTCAGAAAGGGAGATGTCAAGGAAAGACAGGATGGAGGGACATCAGGGTTTTTTCTTCGCCGGGGTATTGTATACAGGAAATTCAGTAGCCCGTGTATAGGTAATAGGAGGACATACAATCAGTTGGTTGTACCCAAGAAGTATCGCGGAACAGTGATGAAACTAGCGCATGATACGATTATGTCAGGACATCTGGGGGCGAAGCGCACGTTGGACAGGATTATGATGGAATTCTACTGGCCTGGGGTCAACGCAGATGTAACTAGATTCTGTAGATCGTGCGACGTCTGCCAACGAACTTTTCCCAAAGGACGTGTTGCTAAAGTGCCGCTTGGGAGAATGCCTTTAATAGACACTCCATTTAAACGCGTAGCGATTGATCTTGTCGGTCCTTTGCAGCCAGCAACTGCGAGAGGGAATCGATTCATTTTAACAGTGGTTGATTACGCGACGCGATATCCAGAGGCGGTCGCTTTACCAGGAATCGAAACAGAACGCGTAGCTGAAGCACTCGTTGACGTTTATAGCAGAGTTGGCATCCCTAGGGAAGTGCTTACCGATCAGGGCAGCCAGTTTACATCCGATCTTATGAAAGAGGTTAGTCGGTTGTTATCTATCAGACGCCTTACCACTACACCATACCATCCTATGTGTAATGGGTTGGTAGAACGCTTCAACGGCACCGTAAAACAAATGCTAAAGCGAATGTGCGCCGAGAGACCGAAGGATTGGGACAAATTCATCAACTCCCTTCTTTTCGCGTATCGAGAGGTACCGCAAGAGAGTCTGGGGTTTTCGCCATTCGAGTTGCTGTATGGGAGAACTGTAAGGGGACCGATGATGATCCTTCGAGAGCTCTGGACCAAAGATGTTGCCGACGATGACGTCAAAACAACTTACCAATACGTTGTTGATTTAAGGGAACGGTTGGAGGAGACATGCAAGCTTGCACAAGAGCAGCTTTCGTCAGCCAAAGTTAGACAGGCAAAGTATTATAACCGGAAGGCCAAGGTGCGTACGATGGAGCCTGGTCAGAGGGTTGTGGTTCTACATCCCACTAATCGTAACAAGCTCTTGATGCAGTGGAGAGGTCCTTTCGTTATAACGGAGAGGAAAGGATCAATGGATTACGCCGTCAATGTGGATGGGAAAGTCAAGACGCTCCATGCCAATATGTTGCGTCTCTATGTTGATAGAACTGACAGCGGGAGCCTGGTGATGGAGAGGGATTCAGGAGCTTTATCGGTAGTATGCGCATCAATCGTTCGTGACGCCGATAATGATGAAGAAGATGATTTTTCTCCAAGCAATATTGTGACTTTACCAACATCTGTAGGGACGGAGACTGTTAAAGATGTTGGTGTATCAGACGAGTTGGAACTTGAACAGCAACAAAACGTGAACGAATTACTCTCTGAATTCGCGGATGTACTTACAGATGTACCTGGAAAGACTACGCTGGTAGAACATGATATCAACTTGACAACAAACGACCCGGTTAGAGTCAAAAGTCACACTTTACCATTTCAGATGAAAGCCACTATAAGGGAGGAGGTGGACAAGATGTTAAAGATGGGTGTTATCGAACTTTCCGATTCACCATTTGCTTCCCCGGTTGTTATCGTCAGGAAGAAAGACGGAACAAATCGCTTCTGTATAGACTTTCGCCAGTTAAATCGAGTAACTGTGTTTGATGCAGAACCGATGCCGAATGCTGAGGATATATTCTCGAGACTAGCGGGACATCAGTACTTCTCGCGGCTCGACCTGAGTAAAGGGTACTGGCAAGTACCAATGGCGGAGTGTTCCAAGCGCAAAACTGCATTTACGACCCCAGTGGGTCTTTTCCAATTCAATGTGATGCCGTTCGGGCTAGTAAATGCCCCAGCAACATTCTGTCGGTTGATGAGGAAGCTACTGCATGGAATGTCGAACATTGAAAGTTTTATTGATGACATCCTCATATATACGCAAACATGGGAACAACACATTGACATCCTTCGCGAACTCTTTGTTAGGCTCAGGAATGCGTCCATATCCGCTAGACCGTCAAAGTGTGCCATCGGGTACAAGAGTTTGGAATGTTTGGGACACATGGTCGGAAATGAGAGATTGCTCCCTAATCCAGAAAAGGTCAAGGCCATTCTGGAAGCACCTCGCCCAGTGACTAAAACACAAGTTCGTGCATTCCTCGGATTAGCTGGATTTTATAGGAAATTCATTGCAAACTTTGCAGCTATTTCCGTGCCGTTAACTGATCTGACGAGGAAGGGGCAGCCGAACAAGGTGGTTTGGGAATTGCCGCAAGAGGCAGCATTCGAAACGCTCAAACGACGGTTAGCCAGCAAGCCTATCTTGAAACTCGTGGACCTCGAGGCTGAATTTATATTGCGAACAGATGCTTCAGACAAGGGACTTGGAGCCATTTTGTTGCAAGAGGAAGACGGAAATCCTTTACCAGTTGCGTTCGCTAGTAGAAAGCTCAAAGCATCAGAGAGAGCTTACGCGGTCATCGAAAAGGAATGTCTTGCAGTAATTTGGGGAATCACCAAATTTGAACGGTACTTGTATGGACGTTCATTCATTCTGGAGACCGACCATCAACCATTGGTGTATTTGAATAAGCTCAAAGGGACCAACGCCAGATTGATGAGGTGGGCTTTGATTCTTCAACCCTATCGTTTCACGATTCGCGCCATTCGTGGGAAAGACAATGTAGGAGCGGATTGTCTGAGCAGACTTTAGGGCGATGTGTCGTGTGGATTATCAGTGGAACATTTTGTACTGTTAGCTGTGATATGTAGTTGGAAATAAAATTCTCCGAATTTTATTTTTCCGGTGGGGGCGTATGTTACATATCACTAAAGACAATTTATATTTCGCGCGCTAAACTTTACTAAACTTATAACCGACATCCGTAAGGGACGTGTGCGCATGCAGAACGACAGCCATTAAGACGTGTCAACATATATAATCTCGGGTTACATATATGGTAGCGCATACGCAGACTACAGCTTGCGTTCTTCATCCGGGTACGTACGTGTAATGAGGAAGGCCGTCCTATAGAGTGACGGGTCACCTTGACCTGTATGTGGTGAGTGATACTGTAGCAACCCATACTATGCAGCAGTGGTCAAGGTGAGACAGTTCGGGATGCTGATGCTGGATATCGACGAGCATTATGGTGGTACAGAACTGTGAAATATGCCTATTGGGTGGACTTCAGCCCGCTCAACTGTGCCGTGCGATTAGTGGTACAGAGTACATGGATATATGAACTGAGTGGAACACAGCCTACTCTTATAAACGTCTTTGTAATATAGAACAGTTGGGGAACACAGTCCATCCTTGCTATGTTTAGTTGTATTATTGTATAAATTATGTCTATTTCTTTCAATATATTTTTGTAAGGTGTGCAAGTGAGTGAGACCGATATACTTCTGTCTACTACGTCTATATTCTTTTCAATGGTTTTGTATATAAATTTGTATATATTGTAAAAGCCTGTGTCTATTGTTCTTCGGAAACCGACAATCGCTCATCCCGTTACAATAATATGTCATCACTTGTGTTCAAATGAGATTCTTTATAAATTGTAATTGTACAGACAATGAAATACGTTTTAAGTCAAAGGCTAATCATTAAGATTTCATAGTTGAAAACATATGCCAAACATTATTACTTGCATTGAAATCATCCGTGAAATATTAAAAGTGTTATACAAATTGGACTTAGTGTTCAATTCAATTCAATCCATTTTATTCACTCAAGACACACCGTAGAGTCAAACAGATTTTTTTCACACAAAAACTTCAACAAATGACCAATTCTTCATGAAAATGTGTACTTCTTATATGCTTTGTAAAGTCTAAATTTAGTCCCTTTAAAATATCATAAAAATTGTTTGTATAAATTGCCATGGTATTGCGACTACCCCAAGTTCGTTTTAGTAAATCGCAGGTGTGGAATCATAGGCAATTAACTTTTTACTAACATGTTTACCTTTTCAAAACGCAAAATGAATGCTTCTTATATTGACAATGAAGATGCGTTTCGCTGTTTCGCCGCCTGACCAGTCAATTAATTATATAATGCGCGTTAATATTGGACGATGGCGGGAATCATACGTTAAAGGCCCACTACCTCTCCGGAACAAAATATGAATGTTTCTTAAAAATATTAATAACATCAGAAAATATACCGATGGCCTAAGATGAGGTTACAACGCCAAACATATGCAAGATTTGCTGCGTAATATATGCAAACAATGGAGAATCATTTCGATATTTTGCCGTCTGGCGCAGTAATAGTCAGCTACCGCGCGGTCTTTAGGACGACGGTGGGAACATAAGACGACCCGCGTTATGAAAATTAACATTTTATTTATTAATTAATTTTTTAAGAAGATGATGATGAATGCAGTATTAAAGGTAAGTTAATAACTTTTGCGACTACAGAATTCTCGATCTCGTTTTACATTCCCATTTTTAAAAATTAAAAGCCGTTTTGGAAAGATAGTGAGCCTTTAAATTGTTCAGACGATGGCGATGTAGTATAAAATTTTAAATTTCGTTTTGCATTCCCGTGTTATAAATCATTTAACAGTAAATGTTGGAAACCATATCCACCTTCTATTTTTTTACGATGGGCTTAGAAAGAGAATTTTTTAATGTGTAATATGACAAAAACGTCAATAACAGGACTTTTTGTCTTCATATGAATGCTGTCAAAATTGTGAAAACGGGGTTACAGGTTGATGCTTTATAACTATTATTGGTTTTTTAATGTTTTTTTCCAATTCAGTCATGTTTATCAGAAATCTGAATTTTTTCTTATGTTAATATTCTTCTTTAGAAACAATGTTTGTTTCGGAAAGGCACATGTAGTGCATAGGCCTTTAAAAACAGTTTTAAAAAATTCGATAAAATCACATGTAGATCTACAATGCATATTGATTAACTGTTAGCCATCTCATTAAATCAAAATATTGTTTAAACAATTTAGTTATATAGCGTAGTACGACCTAAACTCGCTACAAAAATGTTAGTCATATAAATGCAGCTATGCAGCTATAATGGACAATCTCGGTCTCATATTTAGCTGAAAATTATTAATTATATCAAAATTGATTTATTTATATAACGTTAATAAATCTCATTTAGCTCTAAATCTATTCCATAGTATGTTCGGTTAAAAAACTTCACAATCACGCAAATTGAAGAATTTCTTACCTGAATTGTCTGTAAGTATTATTTGATTTTGAAATGGTCCCCAGTCTTATTTAGTAACACCCGGAAGTAACATCCATGTTGTTTATTTTTAGGTGGTGTGTGGTCAACAATGGCGTTTATTTTTGATAGACCTGGATCTGCTAGCTCGGCGTCTGACAGGTAGGCCAGTAAAACTGTATTTTGCTACAAAATAATGATTTTTCCTTAGCATGGCTTCAATCCTTTTGCGTCATTACCAGTAGAAGTCGATGTGTTGAAAACGCAGACTGTTTCATTTTCCCCGACATTTTTTTTTATGTTTGTAGACGAGGAATGTATTCCACGTGTTGTTTCTTCGTTTTTACGAAACGATCGAGAAAATTGATCAATAATTCTACATTTGTTGCATTGAAAATATATTTCAATAAATGAAGGATCGTGAAACATTTTAGACTGTTGACGGAGAGAAAAATTCTCGTCCACGTGCACCCCCATGTGTGTAATCCCCGGACAGAATTCTGAGCCGGATACACGTGTGTCGTGTTCATATTTTACTTTCTGTTGGCTTACCTAGAAATCATTGTTACTAAATATATGAATTAAATATAGATCTGTGTATTTTTAACTTCAAAATATTAATAGATTGTAAATCATTGTTTTAGAACCTGGAATGCTGAAGTTCTCTGAGTACATCTGAACTGTTTGGAGTTTTGCCAAATCTACTAATTTCGTTTTCTCCGCTGTATTTGCAGCTACTACATTGTAGCTTAAATTATTTTAAAATGTTAATAATAATGCGAATGTTTGCATACATGCCGTATTTTTCTGGGGTTGGTAATTGATAACCATTGATTTTAAGGGATTTTGGTCTCAAATAAGGGAGGCATGAATGAAAATGATGAAAATCTATACAAAATAAACAAACACATCATTTCATGTTACATAACAATTTTGCTTCATTTATGAATCAATATTCACATTTGCACATGCTGTCTTTGCTTTTTGGAGTACAGCATTAGTTGGACTAGTGTAACTGAATTCGAAACAGTCTGCATTCATATTGAATTTCACCGACATCAAGGAATGAATGGTTTAGCTTCAGTAGTCACATCCTTATCCAGTTCTGGTGCGATTGCATTGTTCAAAATAATAATAGGCTTTGTACATTTACAGCTGAACTTATGCATTAATTTTTACAATTAAATAAATTATAATCATGCTCACAAATAGTTTAAATTTGTGAGATAATTTAATTTTTAAAATTAATCCATTAACTTACATAATATAGGCCATGTACTGGTATTAAAAACTTCACATATGATATCTATCACAGTTTATTATGAAATCTGTTTGAAAAATTGTTGTGTTCAATTTTGCACAGAAAAAAAAATCTGATGGTTAAATGTCTGTGCCCTACTAATTATGTTTCCATTATTATTGATACAAGATGACCTTACTTCTAGATCTATATACATTTTGTATTATACCTGAAGTGAATGTTTTACAGTCCATAATAATGAATGACATAATCAAGGGGAAGTTTTTCAGCACTTTATAATTTTTGTTTAAATCATGGAATAAGTTATATAACACTTAAATTTTGTAGCACCTCCTACAATTATTGAACACATACAATTTTAAAGTTTGAGCATCAGGTTCAATTTTTTATCAACATAGATATTTTTTCCTACCTGGTAATATGAACTGGTATATGCATGTGCAATAAATTTAAATAAAATATAATTTCTATTACAATACAGAGATAAGTAAAGGTTATAATTTTTGCATGGTTTTGGAGTTATAAGCGATTTATTACCTTTATGTACATCTGAGCAAAGGGAAAAGCCATTCAATAATGAAACCTTTACTTGTAATTGGGTCCTCCCTATGGTGAAATATCATCATCTTTACTTGTTCACTGTTTGGTATATAGATCTACTCTGATCAGTTCTATTATGTTTTGTTTCAGTGGTAGTGGATCTGGAGAGGACCACGATCCTGAGATCCAGATAGGAGACATGGCCACATCTCCACCTAAATCTCCGCTTAAACCTCCCAAAAGTCCATGTAAGACATCCCTCATCAAACGACAGAAGTCGCTGATAGCTGCCACCTCCAACAAATCGGTCCGTGTTTATCATGCGGGTATCAGGACTCTGTACACGGCTGGCCGACCACCCTGGTACGATTCACATGGATCTCACAAGGAGGCCTTCGTCATTGGTGAGTTAAACTGTCATTACCCTTTTCTTGGCATCATAAAAAATCTTCTATATATAAACCAAATAAGTCATAAATAGATGCAATTTCAATATCATTCTTTTTATTGAGATTTTTCAGTTGTGTAACAAGCATTTGGACATCAAACGCTTTTAAAATCGAAGAAACGTAACGAAAAACCCACCCTAATGATGCTTTGTTGGGAAGAGAATTAAGAATATTTCTTTATACTTACTTACTGCAGTCATGAATGATAATGACAATGCCTTGGTCTGTTTACAGGGGTATGCGGTGGTAGTGCTTCTGGAAAGACTACTGTCGCCAAGAGGATCATAGAAATGTTAGATGTACCCTGGGTCAGTCTTCTGAGTATGGACTCCTTCTACAAGGTAACTCACAATCTAAATATAACAACAGGATCAGTCTTTTGTAAAAAATTACAACATTACATGGTTACTTACTAAATACTTACTAAGTGAATAAGTTAGAAACACCTGTCCTAATGTAAAAGAATTTAATTAATGGAAGTACAATATACATGTATTAAATTGGGAGGATATAGAGCCTACACCAGTGTAGATTTGATTTGGTGGATGTACTGGTGAATCAATGTACTAAACAGGAAGTTGACGTGTTGTCTGTTGTTAGACTGGCCACCAGACACTAAGTTGTTGATAAGACTGTCCCAGCAGAATTCTTCACTAGATTATCTCCCCCTAGTTTGAAATTTAGAATCAGACATGTAGAAGAGACAAAAATAATCAAACCAAATTTTTAGTGATTTTTTTTCAATATACTACAGACTGGTGACCACTACAGACTGGTGGCCAGTCAATGAGTGATCCTGCCCCTTGGGTAATTAATGGATGATTTAACTAATTCTTAGGATTTTAGACAAAGGAAAACAGTTGTGTTATGTCAAGTATTTTTCTGAAAAATTGGTGACATATGACGATTTTTATGATTTCTATTTTAGGTGTTGAGTGAGAAGGAGCACAAGTTAGCTGGGGAGAATGAATACAACTTTGACCATCCTGATGCCTTTGATTTTGATCTTCTGATCAAAACACTACAGAGACTGAAAGAAGGCAAGAATGTAGAAGTACCCATGTATAACTTCATTACCCATGGCCGTGACAAACAAACAGTTGAGTATAATTTAGTCAATCGATTAATGCTGAGATAGACGTTTTTGTATTTAATACAGTACAGTCGAATCTGTCTTAAGCGACCACTCAAGGGAAATTGAAAAGTGGTCTCTAAACAGAGAGTGGTCTCTTTATAGAATAACTCATACTGATCAGAATCGAGGAGACCGGTCACCTATGTTTTGATATTGATGTCTTTCACAATAATTATATATGTGGTCTAACTTCTAGAATAAATCAAAATATAATAAAATTTAAAAAGTTTCTTTTTGTTATTATTTTAGTTGATTTTACCGGTAATTCAATTATAGTTTGATTTTACATAAACCTCCGTAATACAAATTAAAGAGCGGTGTGCACATTCGGAACTCCTCCAATTATTACGATTGTATATGGCAAAACGCCGTAATGGGGGTCATTTTGGAAATTTTTGGATGCAGAATGCAGATTTCCGCATCCACAGGAAAGGAAAATGTGGTCGCTGGTCGCCTAAAAAACTGGTCGTATAACAGAGTTAAAATTAAAATATAGAGGAAAAACACAGGTGGGGGTGGGGGGTGTTAATTGAAATAGTCGCTTAGAGCAGAGGGTCGTTTAAAAGAGATGATCGCATGGACAGATATTGGACTGTATGTTTAAAACCTTACTTGGCAATTTTTTGTGAAGTGTGAGACCAAGAAGAGTACTTTTTAACTAAGATTTTTATAGGGGTAATGATGTTGTTTGATTTCTTACAACATCTCTGGTCATTTTTAATGCCTAATGTCTAGCTATAATTCAAAAAATTTCCTTCAATTTTCAGTATTTTGTAATGGTCACATAATGATGTTGTTAAGAATTCCTTGATTGTAAGAAATTTTGATATTTAGTTAAAAGTTTCAAATGAATACAGTACACTTATTTATATGTTTTCTAGTACAATGAATAAGTTTGATGTGTTTGATAATTTCAGAAAACTATCTATGGTGCCAATGTTGTGATATTTGAAGGAATCATGTCGTTTGTCAACAAAGAGCTGATTGAGGTATATATATGTTAACGAATTCCTTATGTACTGTAGTTCAAAATTGTATATCAAAAGGGTAAATGATGTAAACTGTGCTTAGTGTATTATATTTCATTGTAAATTATCATTACCAGATTTTGTTTTGATTGTAGCTGTTGAAAACTTCAATCACATCTAAAATGAAATATTATAGAGCAATATATAATATCTAATGCGTGCTATCTAAAGCAACAGGTATAAAATATTGAAATTAGATAAATCTTCGAATTTTGATAAACCAAACTATCCATACATTTCAGTTAATGGACATGAGGATATTTGTGGACACAGACTCCGATATCCGACTAGCACGGCGGTTGAAGAGGGACATTGCCGAGCGAGGCCGAGAGTTGGAAGGAGTGTTAAAACAGTACAATAAGTTTGTTAAGCCTGCCTTTGAACATTACATAGAACCCTCAATGACCTATGCTGACATCATTGTACCAAGAGGTTAGTGTGTTGTATAATAGGGCTTTAATAGCATGTGCAGATTATTGAAAAGATTACCTCTCAAATGCAAACACAAATCACAGAAGAATTGAATTTGAAATAAAGATTATAACACTCATCTAAATAAGTAATCTCCGCTTGACCTCCCATCCTTTTTATAAAGACTCAGTACATTCCAAAGCTTACCAATAATTAATTTTTTCCTTGAAAAGGTTATCTCCCCTCCACTAAGTTATCCTCCCCTACCAGAGTTATATCTTCACCCATACTTTGGCTGGTTTCACAGAGACTGGACACCGTTAAGGTATCCATGATTGTTTTCATTTCCAGGAGGAGAAAATAAAGTTGCAGTCAGTCTGATTGTAATGCATGTGCATACACAACTCCAAAAGGTAAATATCAAACTTCATCAGACAACTTTTATATTAGCTTTCAACATGAAATATAATTCAATATCTATAAAATTAATTTATATTTCAATATTGTATTAAACTCAAATCAAATTAAAAACACATTAAAACAACATGATCAAATGAAATGTCTCCAAATATATTACAATGGGTCTAAACTGTGTTTTGGAAATATTTCTTGTACGCATTATGACAATACTTACGATAAGACAATGCTCATTATTTCATTATGTTTTTTACCCTTGTAGAGGGGCTTCAAACTACGATCCAAGCTAGCTCTCTCAGCCAACAATGGAACTAAGATGCCAGATTCCCTGTTTGTTCTGGAAAAGACTCCACAAGTTCAGGGACTTCATACCTTTATAAGGTGGGAATATCTTAGGGCTCTGTTCATTTATAGGGTTAAACAGTTACACAGGGTTCCATATACTGAAGAGGGGGTACATGTATTATAAGCTTTAATATCATAGTGACACCATGATTTACAAAGAAAAACATGCCAATTTTGCTCAATATCTTTTTTGAACAAGCATTACAAGAGCTTGGTACAAAAAATATGAATATCTAGAAGCTTTACATTAGGAAGGTGAGACTGTTTTGTAAAATCATCAACAGTGATGCATAAAATTGAAAGATAACTTTCAAACCCCAAATATTACCTTTTTGGTGACAATGATATATCAACACTATAGCTTGTCTACATATTGTAAAATTGATTAATTGTTTTTTTTAACAGAAACCGAGAAACTGCAAGAGATGAGTTTATATTCTACTCCAAGAGGCTAATGAGGCTGCTGTTTGAGTATGCCATGTCTATGCTTCCATTCAAGGTAAGCTTATTATCTATAACTGATGTGTGGTTGTTGTATTTCATTTACCAGATAATAGTATTTGTTGTACCCGTACAAGTATAATTGAAAACTTCTAAAACTGGTCGTTAGACAACTTTGACGGGGCTAAAATGACCGGTTGTTAGCCACATTAGACATGTGGTCATTATGCACAGTGTCATTATATAGTAAAAACACATGGGGATTCTAAAAACCGGTCTTTATTGATAGGTGGTTGTTATAGACAGGTCGTTGTTATATACAGGCGGTTGTTATATACAGGCGGTTGTTAAAGACAGGCAGTCGTTATGTACAGGCAGTTGTTATGTACAGGCGGTTGTTATATACAGGCGGTTGTTAAAGACATGCAGTCGTTATGTACAGGCAGTTGTTATGTACAGGCGGTTGTTATATACAGGCGGTTGTTAAAGACAGGCAGTCGTTATGTACAGGCAGTTGTTATGTACAGGCGGTTGTTATATACAGGCGGTTGTTAAAGACATGCAGTCGTTATGTACAGGCAGTTGTTATATACAGGCGGTTGTTATATACAGGCGGTTGTTAAAGACATGCAGTCGTTATGTACATGCAGTCGTTATGTACAGGCAGTTGTTATGTACAGGCGGTTGTTATATACAGGCGGTTGTTAAAGACAGGCAGTCGTTATGTACAGGCAGTTGTTATGTACAGGCGGTTGTTATATACAGGTGGATGTTATATACAGGTGGTTGTTATATACAGGTGGATGTTATATACAGGCGGTTGTTAAAGACAGGCAGTCGTTATGTACAGGCAGTTGTTATGTACAGGCAGTTGTTATGTACAGGCGGTTGTTATATACAGGCGGTTGTTAAAGACAGGCAGTCGTTATGTACAGGCAGTTGTTATGTACAGGCGGTTGTTATATACAGGCAGTCGTTATGTACAGGCAGTCGTTATGTACAGGCAGTTGTTATGTACAGGTGGTTGTTATATACAGGTGGATGTTATATACAGGTGGTTGTTATATACAGGTGGATGTTATATACAGGTGGTTGTTATATACAGGTGGATGTTATATACAGGCGGTTGTTAAAGACAGGCAGTCGTTATGTACAGGCAGTTGTTATGTACAGGCAGTTGTTATGTACAGGCGGTTGTTATATACAGGCGGTTGTTAAAGACAGGCAGTCGTTATGTACAGGCAGTTGTTATGTACAGGCGGTTGTTATATACAGGCAGTCGTTATGTACAGGCAGTCGTTATGTACAGGCAGTTGTTATGTACAGGCGGTTGTTATATACAGGTGGATGTTATATACAGGTGGTTGTTATATACAGGTGGATGTTATATACAGGCAGTTGTTATATACAGGCGGTTGTTAAAGACAGGCAGTCGTTATGTACAGGCAGTTGTTATGTACAGGCAGTTGTTATGTACAGGCGGTTGTTATATACAGGTGGATGTTATATACAGGTGGTTGTTATATACAGGTGGATGTTATATACAGGCGGTTGTTATATACAGGCGGTTGTTAAAGACAGGCAGTCGTTATGTACAGGCAGTTGTTATGTACAGGCAGTTGTTATATACAGGTGGATGTTATATACAGGCAGTTGTTATATACAGGCGATTGTTATATACAGGCGGTTGTTAAAGACAGGCAGTCGTTATGTACAGGCGGTTGTTATATACAGGCAGTTGTTATGTACAGGCGGTTGTTATATACAGGTCGTTGTTATATACAGGCAGTTGTTATATACAGGCAGTTGTTATATACAGGCAGTTGTTATATACAGGCGGTTGTTATATACAGGCAGTTGTTATGTACAGGCGGTTGTTATATACAGGCAGTTGTTATATACAGGCAGTTGTTATGTACAGGCAGTTGTTATATACAGGCAGTTGTTATATACAGGCAGTTGTTATATACAGGCAGTTGTTATGTACAGGCGGTTGTTATATACAGGCAGTTGTTATGTACAGGCAGTTGTTATATACAGGCAGTTGTTATATACAGGCAGTTGTTATGTACAGGCGGTTGTTATATACAGGCAGTCGTTATGTGCAGGCAGTTGTTATGTACAGGCAGTTGTTATGTACAGGCGGTTGTTATATACAGGCGGTTGTTAAAGACATGCAGTCGTTATGTACAGACGGTCATTAATATCAGGTTTGACTTTATATTACATTCTCTATATGGTATAATTAGTGTATACTTCATGCTGAAATTTATATGTAAATTTGTTTGATTTTTGTTTATACACAATACATATGCTTATATTCATATTTGTTCTGTAACAAGCTTTCTGCTCTTGTGATTTATATGTTGTACTAATTATATAAGTTGCTGGGTGTTTCGTAATCAGGGCATTAATGCAGACACACGGGGGAGGGGGGTCCCGGCGGGGCCATGGAGTATAATTGGATGAGGGTGTCAGGTAATACCTTTATTAATCTAAGGGAGTTTGGCAGGTCCTTTAGGGTTTAGGTCAAACAGTCATAGTAATGTCATTAATATGTTCCGGAACTTCTAAGGAAGGGGTGTTAATACAGGGGGATGTTATTAAACCTGGGGCTGTGATTAATTTCTATAGGTTTTGGATAAGGAAGGGCAGTGATGTCAGAAAGGGAGGGGGTTCATGCATGTTGGGTGCGGGGGTGGGGGGGGGGCATGTGCTTAGTTTAGGGAACTAGAGTTTAGGGAATATAGCCTTTAGCCAATCAGTAGAGTTTGAAGGACACTTGCTTCAGCAGTTTTATTATTTAGCTTTGAGCTGATTAGTCACATGACGAAGGCAGCCAATTAGGATTGTGCAAAATTTACAAGACAGGAATACCAGGTTCTAGGTAACCGGGCTCTGGTCAGTTTCATAATTCTTTGAACAGAGTCAGTTGGTGTTATTATCCCAGAATTTACCAACCCTCCCACCATCCCCAGTGTCTGCTCCTAAGTATAAGTTGTTTTGTTGATTACATGCCTTTAATTATATTTTCTGAAAATATAAATATCATATTTTGATATGTTTTGGAGTTACTCAACGAATTGCAGACAACAAAGGCCTATTAAATGGTTGCAAACAACAATTTTTACCCCCAATTCAGATAACTGGTAGATCAATTTAAATTATTTTCTGAAATGAATAGGTACTCAGAGGATTTAAACTTGATACCAGTTGAGGTTGTACCCCTGGTAAATAAGGTTGTCCCTGGAAAAAAAGTTATACCTATATATAAGATCCATCAATTAAACCAGAGGATTTAAACTTGATACCGGTTGAGGTGATACCCCTGGTAAATAGGGTTGTCCCTGGTAAAAGAAATTATTTACCTGATACTGGTGGGGACGCCCCTGGTAAATAAGGTTGTCCCTGGTAGAAAAAATTATTTACCTGATACCGGTGGGGACACCCCTGGTAAATAAGGTTCCCGATATAAAGAATAAAAGAAATATGACTTGATACCAGATGGGTCCGCCCCTGGTAAATAAGGTCACCCCAAATGCATGGTAGAAGTCTACCTTATAACCTGATACCAGATGGGTCATCCCTGGTAAATAGATGTTCCCCAACAAGTGACTGTTGTATATCATGTTTATCAAACTTGAGTTAGTTCATTTTCAAATTTCCAAAAGACAAGCTTTTGCGAGTCTCTTTTAAAAATTTGAAAATTAACTAACGAGAGTTTAGATAAACATGATAAACAACAGTCATGTGTTTTGGAACTTATTTATCCCATAACTTTAGTTCGATATGTATACCGTGGTGACCATATTCTCCTCTTCATTCATGGAAACTTACCACCAGACATTATGCCTTAATTAACATTTAAAAAATACAAAATGAGCCACCAATGCAAGGCCTATGGTGATAGATAATTTATAAAGTTAAATCATAATTTAACAAAATATGTTTTTGTAATTATTTTGCATTATTATTGATATTTATACATCTCTGACGCGTCGCGAAAAATGCCGCTATAATGCTACCGCTTTTGATTAAAAAATCTACCTCTTTTTGCTCACCAAAGGTTAACATGTCTGGACATATTGTGTAGTGATATCTTTCCGCCATAAAATAAAGTGCCTAAATAGAGAGCCAATATTCTATTGTTAGATACTTTGAATAAGCAACTACCTGTTAAATAGTAAATAAAATGCTATTTAAAAGAAAATGCGCAATGAAAAGTAGCCCAAAGTTGAGAACCAATCAGAATCAAGAGATCTTGGAATTGACCAATCAGAGGTGCCGTAGGTGTTTACACATGTTTAAATGATAACCAACTGCTATGGAGTTTATCACATGGTTTTTCCGTTGTGAAACATATATAGTTATGGAATAGAGTTGTATTTTGGCCACAGAATTTTAGTATACATGTAGATAATCATTTCCTTATAAATCAAAGATCTAATGTCTCAGTTAGAATCTGGTTTTTTGTGTGTAATTTTTTTTTGTGTTTAAAGTTTGAAACACCTGATAATCATTTTGATACAGACATGTTAGGGTATGGTGTTAGTTTACAGAGATAAATAATAATCTAGCTATGGTTAAGATATGGCCACTTCCACACCATGACTTCAAACTGGCTACTCTGAGGTAAAGTACTAATGCTGGAGCTCTAGAAAGGTGGGACAAAATCACATGGAAAGGGCCAACTTTTGTTGACTGATTTTTAAAAATAAATAATCTCTGTAATGATTTTCCAAATTTAGCTTGATAGTTTCTCTAATATGTTGCTTCTGTAAAAAAATGGTAAATGAAATGTCATTAATGTTGTTGTGTGCTTTGTTCCAGTCGGTGAAGGTAGAGACACCACAGAATGTACTATACGATGGGAAAAGACTCAATGCCACCAAGGTAATTTAATATAAATGTATTCTTTTATTTCTTCATCTCAATGTTCCATTTCTTGATCTGTTGCACAACTTAAGTTTTAATTTGTAATTTGAAATGTGGATTGAATCAATTAATGCTTCTGAGGTGTTTAATTTTCAATTCTTTTTAAAGCTGTTTTATTTCTTTGATATGTATATAACCTAGAGATGAAAAATTACCTAAAATCAGAAAAATTATATTTTTATGTGTTTTGAAAATCCTTAAATTTAGTCTGTAAATTGGAATCATTTTAATAATTCATATACACATTTACTTTAAAGACATTCCTTTTGAAATTGAAACTAAAATAAGATCACAAAATATTTCTATTTTTGTAAAATTCAAATTTAGCTAGGTAAATGGAGTTACTTCCTTTGCTCAGAAGTATAATTGAATTTATTTTGTAATAATATCAACTCTAACATTCGCTATATGTTAATCACCATCTTAATTTCATGTAGAAAAGCATAGACAAAATGGTAAGAGTTCTGTGTTCTAGTCCTGTACCAGCTTGTTCTGGCGATTGTCTCCCCTTGATCCATCCCTTGATTTGTTTTTGATACAAGGGTTTCAATATATATAATAGTAAAATGATGAAGTTTGTTCTCATTTTCAGTTCTTAAATAATTCAAGTCACTACAATTACATATGAAAAGTTTAATAGAAACATTTTTTTAATTTTTACTGGGGAAGATATACTGGGGAATATCTTCCAACAAGATTGATTAAGATAATGCTTGTTTGTGAGACTGCTAGGCCTTCATCAGGCTATTTGTGTTTTGTATTGTAGATGGGTAACGAACAGACTGAGGTTACTTTAAAAGTATATATTTATTTTTCACCCTTTAAATGTATATATTCCTAACTAACTCTGCTCTTAGTACATCTGGCTATGTTGTTGCAGCACTCTGACCCCAAGGCCAGCCTCTGAACATAGCTATGCTTGTCATCATCTACCAGTCTTACTCTAGTATACAGTTTTTTTGTTTCTGTTTAAAGTCTTGGCTGAACATATCTCCAAGTCATCGTTATAGTACATCCAAAGAACGCGAATTTAAACCCATTGTCTCACCATTATATATATGTACATGTATCACATTTAAAGATATTTTGTATGACTAGATATACCAAAGATAATTTTGTTTATTAATAGTTTTTCATTCATTTTCTTATTGATTAATTCATCTTTTCATTCTGTGATTTCATTAAATAGAGTTGTCTGCTCTTGTAAGGTATTTAATGTGACATTGATTCATAGCATTATTTGAAGAAGTGGAAATTATTTTCTCTTCAAACTAACCACATATAATTGAATTAATATCTAAAACAACTTCTGACTATAAAGTTTTACATTAAGATTTGTTTCTTAAAAAAACTGAAAGTCTGATCTTAACAAAACATTGAAGATAGTTATAGGACATCATCATCATCTACACATCCATGCTGTAGGATTTGATCCTAAGGGTACAATTCAGAGGCTGAGAAATGCTGAGAAACACATAACCACACAGACTTTAAAGTTTTGTGTTTAGATCTGTTTCTAATACTATGACAATGAGTCCAATCCCAAACTTGGATATTAGTTTCTGTGCCCAGTGTCAAAAGCATTCCTTAACTTTAAGGAATTCCCAACATAAAAATCTCCGTAGGAAACCATTACAGATTTTAATGAAAGTGCCTTAACAAAAGATTTCTTCCTTAACGTCTGTTATACTTTTCTATGAGTAATTTTAAGTTTAGGAATTCATTAAAGTTAAGAAATATTTATGAAACTGGACCCTGAACATCATAGTCCTCAATTCATCCATATTTCCATGCATCCAGAATCTCTGAATCAGCAGAAAATAACACCATTATCACACATTCATTGATTGGCTACCACGAAATTGTGGTAACCAATCAGAAGCAGATTATTATCAAATAATGGCAACAACAGTACAAACAAGATACATTAATACATGTCATTCTTGTCAAGAATTTTAATATTACCGGTAGTATATGATATTAGATGTACCTAAACAGTAGTTTTAAATGTGATACATGGACATGGTTTCACTCCGATCCTTATTTGATTATTTCTAGAGAGAACAAATATAGCTATGACATTTAACTGTCCGTAATACTACTACTACTATATACACAAGCAATGATTTTCTTTTTCAGACAATTTCAAATTTGTTATTAAAAACATTTTCATTATTTAAAGATTTCAAGATGTGTCAGAGAGAATGCGGTAAAAAAGCATGGTGATACATGTATCCTAAACAGTAACCAATGTGTATATGATACATTATTTCTCTTACTATTCATCCTTTTTTTTTCAAGGTTAATTTTCCCCTTGCACTTATGAATTGAAACTTAGAGCAAAATTCTACATAAGGTTTACCTCTGTGTTAGATATCTCATAACAGGGTAGAGTTAAAGTTGGTTTCTCCAACGTCCATTTTGCATTGTTTGAAATACATGAGTATTTATTGAAGGTAAACGATCAGCAGTCAAGGTCAAACTAATAAATATGAAATGGTATTTCTGGCTGGTAGCTATGGTAAATGTCACTTGAGCATTCCTTGAGAGTGTCATCGAAACATCTTATCAAATGTCTTGAACGGCAAATTATATGTTTTGTTGTAAATTCTGTTTCAATACTTCTATTTGTAGAATAAGATTTTTCATCAAGTCCTTCACTTGTTTTCCCATATACAAGAACATCCAATCCAGATCCCTAATTGCAATGTACACTGTATCAGCACTTTCCTTTGGTTTTGTCATAGATTTGACACAGGTACATGTATAATATTCTGTTTTATTTGATTTTGAATCAGTAAACATTTAAAATGGCTATTTGTGATTAAGTTTTTCAATATAATATTATAATAACAAATATCTTAATTTTTCGAGTTCACCTGAAACTGCAAATTAATTGCAATCATCTTTTATCTGCTGTCTATTAATTTATTGTATTTCTTCAAAAATTATAATTCTGGAGTTCAACTTATCCTGATTTGATATTTTTTTTTAACATATAAATGTAATATGGGATCATTAATGCTCATAGGCAATTTATGAATTCAAATTTTTGTTACAATTTTACTGCCATATCAAAACTCTTTAACAAGAAAAGCTTTCCTGTAGCACTGGTCATGTGTATTTGTTAACTGATAAAGGACCAAATATTTTTTCACCAGATCAAAAAAATAATATTATGCATTATCTTCTCATGTGTCAAAAGTTGAGAATAAACAACAAAAGCTTTGCTATATTCAATACCTTGTTAATAACTGTAAGAGTCCGTTCAGAACAATTCCTGCAACATCGTATTCTAATAACTTTATAGCCAGTCGCTTTGAAATTCTCTTTGCTATAGTGTGTTTGATTGAAAGACAAAAAAAATGCAATTGATGGAAAGAGCTGTCTCATCTGATGAAATTTTGTAGTTACAATGCAGAGATTTTTTCTTCATATTTGTTTGCTAAGGTTTTTTCCCCAAAAGATGCTATTGTGCTGGTGACTTCAGTACAATAAAATTAATCATATTACATGCAATTTAATTGTCATAAGTTTCTTGTTTTGTTAAATCTTTAGCATCCTCAATATTCCAGGGGTTACTATCACTGCCATTATATACCCCCTGGTCTATGTAGTAGTGAAAAAACTGATCAATAACATTTTTATACAGAGACTTTCTTTGAAGATAACAGAAACAACATTCAATATAAAAGCCATACAGTGTACCATTTTGAAATTCTTTTGATGTACATCAAAGGACCAAGCAACCTGTTGTTGCACACTTTTCAGTTTTGCTTTGACATAATCCAGGGGTAGATATCATGACAGTGATAGTAGCCCCTGGAATACCGAGGTTGACTATGTAGATATTGTTGTGGTATATTAGGAGATACCATTGAGTTGTGTGTAACTGTTACTACTTAGAACTGCTTCGTAGCATATTTAAGTGTTTAGGTGTAATCTAGAATTGATATCACAGATCTTATTTACAGTTTGCATTGCATACTTTTTTAAATAATGCAGATTTACCTGTATTGGAAACAGGTATCAATTGTAATGTCATACGTTTGTTTGAGATAATTACAGATTTTTGTTAGAAATCTGTGTTCCTCAGAGAAATGTATGACATTAACTACATTGTTTTAATTTGTCTGACATGTATTGAATTATAAGTAAAAGGTACAATGATCATATTCAGATGTGTTTTGATATTTTAATATTTGTCTAAAATAATTCTGATCAATTCAAAGGCTGATAATATTTTTAAAATTCATATTGTGATGAAAATTGAATAAAAAAAAATTAAGAAAAAAATAAAATTAAAAAAAAAGCTTAACTTTGAAGAATTGACTAAATATATTGTTATAGAGAATTAATAATTAGTTTTACCTTTTACTTTGAATTTCTGAGTTTTCATGCTACAACAGAAAGTTTGACATGTTGTTTGAATGAGTTACTTCCCTTGCATCATGAATGCCAGGCTATTTTCGACTTTTCCTTGTTGATGGTTTAGCAGAGATGCTGCATGGTGTGATATTCTTCTTTCTCTGTAACTCAAAACTGTCAGATTTCAGCTGTACATTTGTTATTGAGAAACTAGCAGTTTCCTAAATATGGTTACCAGGTATATCCACTTTTCCCCAAGAATTAAATAATGTTATTGCTACGCTCAGCAGGACGTTTTCACTGGACGAAAATGCTTTTAAGGCATATAGCTTCGACATATTTTTCACAGTTAAACAGCATGAGTGTGTATGATACAGGACTTCTTGGCCTTTTTTTCGCATAAGCATATATGTAGGCATAAATCTTAAGACCAGTGAAAAGTTTGCAAGCTTGGAGTTTGTCTTACATCACTGCATTTTTTATTACTTTCAATATAACAACTCTTGATATGCTGTTTGTTAATGCATTAGCTTAAGAATATAAAAATATCAATTTTATATAATAGCCAGCGATATTAACATTTCCATCAGAAATGTCTTTTCAAAAGTGTGAAAAGCTTGCTAAAACGTTTTTTAGTGGGTTTTCAGTCTAGAGTAGTTCATTATAAAAATATCAGGGTGAATTCTAGGGCTAGAACAGTTCATAATATAGTTACAAGAGTGAAATTTCAGGCTAGATCAGTTCATTATAAATTTACAGAGTAGATTTTAAGACTAGACTAGTTTATTATAAAATAACAAAATTGAATTATAAAGCTAGAACAGGTCATATAGTTACAAGGGTGAATTCTAAGCCTAGAACAGTTCATCATGACTTACAGGGGTGAATTCTAAGCCTAGAGCAGTTCATTATGACTTACAGGGGTGAATTCTAAGCCTAGAGCAGTTCATTATGAATTACAGGGGTGAATTGGAATGCTAGAGCAGTTTATTATGACTTACAAGCTAAGGTTAATTTACAATTGATATAGTAATATATATAATATTTTGTTATTATATAACCTATACCTGTTCTACATCTGTAGATATGTGGAGTGTCCATACTGCGTGCTGGAGAGACCATGGAACAAGCTCTGTGTGAAGTATGTAAGGACATTAGACTCGGCAAGATCCTTATACAGACCAACTTTGATACTGGAGAGCCAGAGGTAATGCTTAACTTTATTTTGGCACAATCAAAAAGCACTGAAATAGCATTACTGCTAACTGATGCATATTTCAGGTGTGTTATATAGATCATAATTATAACATCTTGTCAGCTTCATTTGAGCTACACTGATTGAAGTAAATTTTGAGGGATGTGATGTTACTCATATTAAGTATTAACATAATATTGATGCACCTAGTTTTTCTCAGGGAACTTTGGATTTTTTCCATTGTCATTCAAAATTTGCCATGTCTATAAATTACCTTAGTTGTAGATACAGTGTAAAACAGATATAAACTAGAACCTGTGATTCCTACATTGATCAGGAAATAAGATAAGTTACTGTATCACATGCATATTATTATACAAATCTGTTTTGGCTTTAAACAACTGAGGTTTATAACAAAAAGCTATTTAGAACCCGGACCTTGATCAGCCGGTCTTTCTGTCCTGGCCCCTAGCTAGCTGACTTAGATATTTTTGACATCTACACCAGATATGATTTGGGCTAGGGCAGATCAGAATTTATGAATTTTAGAGTTGGATCCCATATATACTTCGAATTACTGGTAACACCATTTAATAATTCTTTTTACAGCTCCATTACCTGCGTCTCCCTAAGGACATCAAAGAGAGCCACGTCATGCTGATGGATGCCACAGTTGCCACGGGAGCAGCGGCCATGATGGCTATTAGAGTGTTGTTGGACCACGATGTTCCTGAAGAAAACATTCTTCTACTGTCTCTGTTGATGGCCCAATCAGGTGAATACATTTTTGTGGACCTTTTTGTGGAATGTTTTTGCAAACTGCTATCAGTCATCCATGTCTTTATTAGTTCAAAGGCTATTTAGAGATTTTACCCTATACTGTCTGGGGGTTGGTGATTTTCCCCTGAGAACTCTGGCTTACATCTCAAATCTAATGCACAAGTGACCTTAGCTATTAATTTGATGTAAAATGTAATAGCTATAAATTTGATGTAAAATGTAATCAAACAAACTTTTAAGCCTCTTATGTAGAAGAACAAAAATAATGATATATGAAAAATGAAGTGTATGAAGGCTTGCGATATGAAAATTAAAGCCAAATGTTGATGAATGATTTATGAATGTTATAACATTATTCAGGGGTAATAATGATTCATGAATGTTATTATGTTATGTAGGGGTACACTCAGTGGCCTATGCCTTCCCTAAGGTAAAGATTGTCACTACAGCTGTGGACAAAAACGTGAACGATAAATTCCACATACTGCCCGGTATTGGTAAGTACTGTACATTATAATGATAGTGAGTCAACTGAGAAACAGATATAAAACGGTTTTAGTATAGAGACCATTACAGGTTTAGCATGGCACTTATTCTATATATGTTGCACCTCCTTAATCAATGCAAGTTCATGTGTGACAAGAAAAATACTTCAAAATGCCTGGTGTCTTAAACACCATTTATTTTGAAGTATTTTTCTCGTCATATTTGAACTTTACTTATTTCATATTTAATTAAAATAATTGAACTTGGAGTTATGAAGTTTTACTATCAGCTAACAGTTTTTAACAGAGTTACTCCGATTCTATGATGATCTCAATTTCTCATTTATGTGTAACAAGACTAAAACTAGCCTAGCTGTGATTCCCTAGCTGATACTCTGAATAATACAAAGACATGTCTTGTTTAAATAACATTTAGTGATAGTACATCACTTCCACAACCTTAACATGAGGATCCTTTAATTTTAGGAAATTTTGGAGACCGATACTTTGGAACTGACCTTCCTGTTGAAAGTTGAGCTATTAGTAGGAACTGAAGTCTGTATCATATCACCTTGGCACCATGCCAGATTGACCTTCAGATAACCAAGGTCAGGGGTCATTTTTCTAGAAAGTTGTGCTCAGTATTTGAACTGATACCCTGTAGCCTGCTGATAATGTAATCATGGCCGCCTTGCCACAGAAATACTGATGTTTGAAGGATGCGCCTACCCTGTGCACGGTCGTCATAGCAACAGTCCGGAAAAGTGTTCCTTCCAGTATATATACAGTATCTGTATATGTGCTGATAGTATGCTTGTCGTGGAAACAGCATGACCATGGTCTAAGAAAAAATGTTCCTGCCCCAAATACATATAGTATAATCTTGCTGGTTTTTTGGTTGACATGGCAAAGGTATTACCACGGTAATGGTCTGAGAAAAAAAAATTCTGCCCAGAATCTGTTCTGTAAACCAACTTATTTCCAAGGGGACACAATTTCCACATTGATTTTATTTGGTAATTTAAAATCTTATGATTCTACTATACCTATGCTTAATGCTTCACAAAGATCAATTGTCGTGATTTTTACCTGCCCGCAAATTATACACCAATTGCATCAGTTGGTTTACCGTACTAACTGCATGCGAACTCTCCCAGTGGATGACATTAGTTTATGGTTTATAGGTTTGTGTACAGTGTTTATATTTTTGTTTGTGGCTGATATTCCCTACAAAAATCACTACAAAATTATTTCAATTTGATCATGATGAAGGGAGAGTTTCGATGAATTGTCTTGTTGTTGACCTTGAAAATCAATAGGAACAATCAGGAAAGCCATGACAGGGAAACCTTCTATACTTACCATGTCAGAGTGACACTGTGACATAAGATAATGTGTATTATCAAACCTGTCTATAAGACCATCCAAGGGACAAATTAAAAATGGTCTTTACAGCCAATTGCAAGTGGTCTTTATATACAGGTGAGACTGTGTTAAAACTGGTACCCAAAGAAAGTGGTCATATTAAACAGGTGGTCTTTATACAGAGGTGGTCACTAAGACAGGTTTTACTGTAAACGGAGCATAATGAAAACTATTTCTGACCTCGATCAATAACTCTCTCAAGCAATCAGTTCATGGTTAGAACTAAGTCAAAGCGTTTTGTATCAAAATAGTTTATACCATTATTGCCATTTTAAACTGCTGGCTTTGTGAAAATTCCAGTATTTATTGCTTGAATGAATTAAGTGTGTTATGAAATTCCAAGCAACAAGGTGCTATATTTCATTTATATCATGAACACTTATACTATAAAAACAAAACAACATTTCAAAACCACTTCAAAGTAAAACTGGATATTGATATTCCATTAACTGATTCAGAACATGAATTATCAATGTTGTCCTGCATCCTAAAACATTTCTAGATGTTTGATATATAGATCTGCATTTCATATAAAGCAAAACACATTTCTAGATGTTTGATATATAGATCTGCATTTCATATAAAGCAAAACACATTTCTAGATGTTTGATATATAGATCTGCATTTCATATAAAGCAAAAAACATTTCTAGATGTTTGATATATAGATCTGCATTTCATATAAAGCAAAACACATTTCTAGATGTTTGATATATAGATCTGCATTTCATATAAAGCAAAAAACATTTCTAGATGTTTGATATATAGATCTGCATTTCATATAAAGCAAAACACATTTCTAGATGTTTGATATATAGATCTGCATTTCATATAAAGCAAAACACATTTCTAGATGTTTGATATATAGATCTGCATTTCATATAAAGCAAAAAACATTTCTAGATGTTTGATATATAGATCTGCATTTCATATAAAGCAAAACACATTTCTAGATGTTTGATATATAGATCTGCATTTCATATAAAGCAAAAAACATTTCTAGATGTTTGATATATAGATCTGCATTTCATATAAAGCAAAAAACATTTCTAGATGTTTGATATATAGATCTGCATTTCATATAAAGCAAAAAACATTTCTAGATGTTTGATATATAGATCTGCATTTCATATAAAGCAAAAAACATTTCTAGATGTTTGATATATAGATCTGCATTTCATATAAAGCAAAAAACATTTCTAGATGTTTGATATATAGATCTGCATTTCATATAAAGCAAAAAACATTTCTAGATGTTTGATATATAGATCTGCATTTCATATAAAGCAAAAAACATTTCTAGATGTTTGATATATAGATCTGCATTTCATATAAAGCAAAAAACATTTCTAGATGTTTGATATATAGATCTGCTTTTCATATAAAGCAAAACACATTTCTAGATGTTTGATATATAGATCTGCATTTCATATAAAGCAAAACACATTTCTCACTCCATGCATTACAAACAACCTCATTCTGTCATTTCACATCATCTAAAAATTGTTTTCCAAAGTTTGTTCATCTACTTATTTTAGGTGTATTGTCATTTTCAGCCATCCCATCTGAATCTCTATTTGATTGAAATGTATGAACCTGCTGATTTTCATACTACGGTGTTAAGACAAAATGTTCATTCCAATGGAATTTATACAATACTTGTTGTGATATTTTGAAGCTAATGAAGTAATGATTAATATTGATCAAGTTAAGGTTAAAACTTCCACTATTTGTTCTATTGATGTTGTAAACGTACCACAAGAGTATTATTGTTCTCTGCCCAAATATTGTAGATCTGATATCTAATATATATTGAATCAAATCAAAATGATTAGCTTGACCTTATGTTTGATTTGCTTCAAACAAAACTAAAAAAAAAAAATACCCCAAAATTCTATATATGAACCAAATAAAATCTGTTACACACATAGGGATTATGATTATAAGATGGTGGATTTGTGGTCTCTCAGATGAAAACCACTGTTACTAAACATAAAGCAAGTCATTTTCTTCAGATGATATTTTCCTGATTTTGCCTAAACTTTGATAAGAAAATTGGTAGTTGATACAAGAATATGTAATCAGTGAGCAAAATTGCAAAATTTAAATTTGTTAAAATATAATTTTCTTATCTTGAGTAAAAAATTGCAATTATTTTAGTAAGTATTATTTGCTTGGTCTTTCTTGTTTAATTAAATTTCTTGATAAAATCATCAGCATAATCATGCATAGTAAAATGTGAGTTTTGTATCCAGTACTTTATGCTTTTTGTAAAATGAGTTGCGTCCCTTATCCTTCAATAATTATAAATTTTGTCCAAAGAACTTCAGGCTTTTCTAAGTGGCATTATATCATAAGGGTAACTTGGTAAATGAGTTGTGAGTGTAGTGCTTTTTACACACTTTTAATTTACGTTTTTGCTTTTTGGCAGTTTTTTAGTGTGAAATATGTTTAATTAAATTCAGGTCTAACACTGAGATATTAAGCTTTTTATAAAGGTCCTTTAAGGATTAAATGTTATGCATAGATTCCAAAGCCAAACTGTATACATGGTGTTGATTTGATATTCAGTTGCCAATTACTATTTACTATAATATAATACTTTGAGCATCCACACAATACACAATGCTATGCATTGCATTAAATCCTTCACCCCTGAAAACACATTTGGACTCTTCTGATTCTAAGAGTGGAATAGTTCATAATGAATATTAGGGTTGAATGAGTTAATATATGAATTGATGAACGTATTCTGTAGTAATGTGTTCACATTATAATCTTGGACATTGTTATACATAGTATTTACAAGTACTGTGTTATACATAGTATCGACTAGTTAATCTGTTTATTACATGTATCAAATACATTGTATACCAGATAAGTCTGCAGATCTGTGACTTCATCTGTTTCAAACTGAGAGAGCAGCCATTTTGCATTTTGAAGTTATTTAATTTTTTTTATCATCGTTACTTTTTTTTGACGGCAGTCATGTTTTGTCTTTCCGTTTAATAATTGATATCTTTATTTGTATAGATATTGTTTGATGTAACTTTGTCCTACAAAAATGTCAATATGAAGTTTTATAGATATAAGTAGTAAATATATATGTATGTAGTGTTTGAAGTGTTCTAACTTCCCCATACCTATATAGCTGTAGTGTTTGAAGTCTTATCCACTTATAACTATAGTTGGAAATCTCATTTACTCTTTAACAAGGGCTGTTAATATATATCTAATTATAGCTTTAACCTGTATTGACAATTAGTTTTAACCATATGACCTTTGACCCCTATTGCTAGTAGCAACTTTACCTTTAACCTTTGGCATTAGCTAGCTTTGTAGATGGTGTATAAAGTGTTCCATTTATTGACCTTTAACTTCTTTTGATGGACCTATGTGATAGTAATGAGTAAAGTACATTATATATGTGTTAAGTAGTGACTTGAGCTTTGACCTTTATGGGTAGTTTGTAGTGTATATGCCCTTGACCTATATATTGCTGTAACAAATGTATAGATTTGTATAGCTAGGATCTTTATTTATCTATGTAGTGGCAACACCTCTGTTAGATGCAGTATTAGGAGGCAGTAGGTAGATAAAAGTAGGGAAAGCTACTTGTATATACATGTATTTTGTTCTTGGACGTATTGTTCCTAAAGAAAGTATAGAAGTCTAACACAAGGGAAAAACAAAAGTGAGTAAAGAGAATGAATGTGTAGATTATTTGAAACATTTGGGTGGGGCTAGGTGGGATTGGCAGGGTGGTGGGTGGGAGAAAGAAACTTTTATTAGCTCTAATTACGAGTAGTACCCCTTTCCCTATAAACACCTCTCCTTGGGGGAGACAACTACCATATTAGCACTACTTTAATAGTAGTACC
This sequence comes from Argopecten irradians, assembly GCF_041381155.1. Taxonomy (NCBI): domain Eukaryota; kingdom Metazoa; phylum Mollusca; class Bivalvia; order Pectinida; family Pectinidae; genus Argopecten; species Argopecten irradians. The sequence continues at coordinate 36,440,125 of NC_091139.1, forward strand.
TATTTTCCTATAAACACCCCATCCTGTTTTTATGGAATCACTGAAAAAAATAGAGATTTTAACTAAATATTATGTCAAGTCACCATGTCAGGTCATGTATCATACTTAAAGAAAATAAAAAAAAATTCCTTTGTCTAGAACTTGGGTACTTACTTTTTCTTATCATAATGATTAGCCTATTAAAAACAATTTTTGGTACTTCAAATACTTATTAGTTAAGGTCATATATTAAGGAGAAAAATCAGCCTGCAACCTTGCTCTGGTTGAGAATGTATTAGTCTGTCTCAGAACCAGGGATGAAAGTAAAGAAACAAGGGAGAGAAAAACAAAGACGATACTGTCTTGGAGGGTGTAAGTAAAATGTGAGGAGTGATTAGAAGGGAGGGGATGGGTTTGGGATACAATTTATCAAAACAGCGTTCTTGTACAAACTCATCACTGATGTAGCTCAGGCTCTGATGGATGGCAATTAATTTATACTATTGATTAAAAGAATTTATATATTTATGTTTCACTGTTAAAGACTGTCAAAAACAAAATCATGTAACTATAAGATTAGTCAACTGGTTAATTTTCTAACAATTTCAGTAAGCAGTCGTTTTAGTAAGCCCTAAAATATTGTATGAAAGGATTTTAAGTTTGTTTAAATTATGACCTTGAACCACGTTTCAGGTTACTGGTTTTTCTGGTGTTATGTGAAACTTTTAATTAAAATAAGCAATCATGGTTTTACGTACATGATGTACATCTGTTAAGGGGGCCGCGGTGGCCGAGTGGTTAAGATGTCCCGACATATTACCACAAGCCCTCCACCTCTGGGATGCGGGTTCGAATCCCATGTGGGGCAGTTGCCAGGTACTGACCGCTGGTCGGTGGTTTTTCTCCTGGTACTCCGGCTTTCCTCCACCAACAAACCTGGCACGTCCTTACATGACCCTGGCTGTTAATAGGACGTAAAAATAAAACAAACCAAAACATCTGTTAAATTGCCTAAAGTCCATCTTGACTTCAACTTAATCTTGGTTCTGATTTAATTTTTCTTCAAAATTCTTCTTAATCTTTAAAAGTAGGCTGATTCATATATTAGGAATATCATGATAAATGTGTCTTATAGATTGTTCTATAAGTACAATTTATAAATCTTACTGGGCTATGTATATGGTGTAGTTGGAGATGTGAAGTTGTGATGGTGTAAGGATAGAGGTATAGGAATTACCAATGGTGTACAGGTGTGGGAGAGGTGTGTGTGGGTGTATAGAGAGACACAAGAGGACTTTAGATGTGTTTGGATGGGGGCTATAGTATGTAAGAGAGGCTATGCAAGGAATGTTATAAGTAAGTAATTAAGGCTATGTTTGTACTAGCATTTGACGCTCAGGAGATTTCACACGATGCATTTCATTTTACAATAAATGTTCACCTCCACCTTATCAGCGAGTTTTGTTATTACTAACGAAAAGGAGAATTAAATCTGCCACATCACACAAGAGCTGCTGCTAATGTACCACCGATAGTTTTATCGACATCGCACATGAGCTGCTGCTAATGTACCGCCGATATTGTTATTCACATCGTACAAGAGCTGCTGCTAATGTACCACCGATATTGTTATTCACATCGTACAAGAGCTGCTGCTAATGTACCGCCGATATTGTTATTCACATCGTACAAGAGCTGCTGCTAATGTACCACCGATATTGTTATTCACATCGTACATGAGCTGCTGCTAATGTACCGCCGATATTGTTATTCACATCGTACAAGAGCTGCTGCTAATGTACCACCGATATTGTTATTCACATCGTACATGAGCTGCTGCTAATGTACCACCGATATTGTTATTCACATCGTACATGAGCTGCTGCTAATGTATCACCGATATTGTTATTCACATCGTACATGAGCTGCTGCTAATGTACCACCGATATTGTTATTCACATCGTACAGGATCTGCTGCTAATGTACCACCGATATTGTTATTCACATCGTACAGGATCTGCTGCTAATGTACCACCGATATTGTTATTCACATCGTACATGAGCTGCTGCTAATGTACCGCCGATATTGTTATTCACATCGTACAGGATCTGCTGCTAATGTACCATCGATATTGTTATTCACATCGTACAAGATCTGCTGCTAATGTACCACCGATATTGTTATTCACATCGTACAGGATCTGCTGCTAATGTACCATCGATATTGTTATTCACATCGTACATGAGCTGCTGCTAATGTACCGCCGATATTGTTATTCACATCGTACAAGAGCTGCTGCTAATGTACCGCCGATATTGTTATTCACATCGTACAGGATCTGCTGCTAATGTACCACCGATATTGTTATTCACATCGTACAGGATCTGCTGCTAATGTACCACCGATATTGTTATTCACATCGTACAAGAGCTGCTGCTAATGTATCACCGATATTGTTAGTCACATCGCACAGAAGGAAAGATTCTGTCCGCATAAACCATAAGTACGTAAAACTTCTTCAGTTTTATTTTGAGTGTCTGTCTTCAAGAGACAAAAGAGTTGCTCCATGTTTGATAGATTCACTTACGTATAACTGAGGATTGGAAACCTCATTCTGTGAGTTAACGTTTCTATTGCACTGGGCATCAATGATTTCAAGACGTAAGTTTTATTGCTGCTCGATCCAGATTATTTTACACGACGTCCTGCTTCTGTGTTAATTAAACACCGATCTGGATATTGCAGGATGTTGCAGGAACCTTACATATGTAGGTACAAGATGCTAATCAATTTGTAGTCCGTATTATCATGACGACGTTATTTTTAGCTATTCAAATCGCCCTGCGTCCGTGGTCCATCGTCCCCCGTCCGTCGTCCGTCCGTAAACAATGCTTGTTATCACTATTTCTTAAAAACTGCTGCAGGGATTTTGTTCAAACTTCAGATGGAGGGTCCCCTTGGTCCATATTTGTGCCATACAGATTTTGAGGCTGATCGGAAAAACAAGATGGCCGCCAGGCAACCATCTTTGATTTTGGCAGTTGAAGTTTGATATCGATATTTCTTGAGAACTACTGAAGGGATTTTGTTCAAACTTCACATGGAGGTTACCCTTGGTCCCTAGTTGTGCCATACAGATTTTGAGGCTGATCGGAAAAACAAGATGGCCGCCAGGCAGCCATCTTTGATTTTGGCAGTTGAAGATTGTTATCGATATTTCTTGAGAACTACTGAAGGGGCTTTGTTCAAACTTCACATGGAGGTTATCCTTGGTCCTTAGTTGTGCCATACAGATTTTGAGGCTGATCGGAAAAACAAGATGGCCGCCAGGCAGCCATATTTGATTTTGGCAGTTGAAGTTTGTTATCAATATTTCTTGAGAACTACTGAAGGAATTTTGTTCAGACTTCACATGGAGGTTACCCTTGGTCCCTATTTGTGCCATACAGATTTTGAGGCTGATAGGAAAAACAAGATTTTGATATTTAAGGTTTGATATCCCCATTTCTCAAAAAGTGCTGAAGGGATCTTTCTCAAATTTAATATGTAGGTTCCCCTAGGGCCCTTATTGTGCATATTGCATTTTTGGACCAATCGGTGAACAAGATGGCCGCCAGGCCGCCATCTTGGATTTCGATAGTTAAAGTTTGTTATGGCTATTTCTCAGATAGTACTGAAGGGATCTGTCTCAAATTTCATATGTAGGTTCCCCTAGGGACCTAGTTGTGCATATTGCATTTTGGGACCGATCGGTTAACAAGATGGCCGCCAGGCAGCTATCTTGGATTTTGTTATTCAAAGTTTGTTATCGCTATTTCTCAGAAAGTACTGAAGGGATCTGTCTCAAATTTCATATGTAGGTTCCCCAAGGGCCCTAGTTGTGCATATTGTGATTTGGGACCGATTGGTCAACAAAATTACTGCCAGGCAGCCATCTTGGATTTTTATATTCAAAGTTTGTTATCGCTATTTCTCAGAAAGTATTGAATGGATCTTTCTCAAATTTCACGTGTAGGTTCCCCTAGGGCCCTGGTTGTGCATATTGTGATTTGGGACCGATTGATCAACAAGATGGCCGCCAAGGAGTCATCTTGGATTTTGATAGTTGAAGTTTGTTACCGCTATTTCTCAAAAGGTACTGAAGCGATCTGTCTCAAATTTTATATGTAGTATGTTTGAAAAAGTTTAAAAAGTAGAGAAAATATCCATCTTTCCTTTGTCAGATATAGATCATTCTTTGGTGGGCGCCAAGATCCCTCTGGGATCTCTTGTTGATAATGGTATTGGGTCAAGAACAAAAGTGGCTTATACGAATAAGTTATGTGTAATGTTTCAGGTAGTTGAAGATGTAGAATTCCGTCCAGTTAACTGATTAAATGTGATATCGTAAAGTACCTGTTATAAATACTAAGGTATACCATTGTAGAATGGAAATGTTTTCAATGCTCTGGTAAGGCAATCATACCAACAATTCATCACGTTTGTGCAAACTTGTAGCATACATACATGTATTTGCTGAAACGGGGATATATTTCTGTTCGAGGAATAAGGGGTATTCGACGAATAGCTGTTCGAGTTATCCGGGGTTTTGTTACATAGATTATATAGGGACACGGTCGGGACCGTACGACCAGTTCGACGAATAGGGGGTATTCGAGGAATCCGGGTTCGAGTTAGAAGGGTTTTACTGTATATGTTAAAATGAGTCGACGTTACCTCAAGAACGAAAAGGATCAAACTTTAAAATCAATTAAACGGTATTTCCCTTCAATGCATTCTGAATCTGCAATATTGAAGATACCCATTGGACCTCTGACGATAAATTTGACAGTACAGTTCTTGGTGGTCCCGCACTTAGAAAGTACACTAGCTTTTCTAAAACTCTATTCCAACTGTTACCGTCCAATCTGCATCGTGGACATCATACTAGCACATATCAAAGCCCCTTTTTCAGAGGAAATAAACTTTTTCAGCAAATCATTATCCTTTCAATCTTTGAATGGCAGTTGGTATGAACAATGTACTTAATCTGAGTCTCCCCCAACATTTCCAACACTCAGGCTTCTTATTTTGGATGATTAGTCCATGGAGAAGAAATTCAGAAATAATTCCAGTGGTGATTCATCCATATTTGAGATCTTTACTATTAATGAAATGTGCTGTTAATCAGTGATAGCGAAAATCTTGGTAGACAGGATGATGGGACAAGTTGTGCGTTCCCGCTAGATCATGACTCTCTTACTAGATGTCCATCAAATTGGAAATGTTTTCAATATTATCTCCACAAACAGTTTAAAATTGTATGGAAAAAGAAACATGAGGCCAAACAGAAGTTCCATCCTTCTAGGAATTTTCGACGATGCCAGCAATATTGATTATGTGTGGTAGTGGTGCTGTATGCGTATTTAGTGTTTCTCACGGTGTTTACTACACCATAATATAGACTACCGAAGTCCGAGTATATGACGTCATGTCATTCTCATAGAATATGCTAAAGAAACCTCTTAAGGTTATTTTTCTGACAAGGGCAACGCCTGCAGTAAGTAAGCCAAAATCATGCAGTGTCGCGAATGACAATTGAAAATAATTTTTTGTAGAAAAATAACTCATTAAGGTGTTTCCTTTTACCCAACTATCTTACCTATCTACCTGACCATGTGGTCTTTGTGAGATTTCTTGTCTCACCTTAGGATTGAGACGTAGGTGACACCTGTCCTGAGTGACTGGCTTTGTTTATCTGCGATATTGATAAGTCCACATTTGGTACCGATAATTCTGCCCTGGTGGTCCCACTCTAAATCTGTTAGTATTACGATACTTTTCCGTATTATTGAGTTTAGTAAGTGGGACCCTCTGACGCATGCTCTTAGATGTGCTTGAGAAACAAATAACGAATCTTATCTACACGACACGTATGTGTGTACTATTAGGTGTTATCAGAGATAAACAAAGCCAGCCAATCAAGATAAATGTCGCACATGTGTCTTTTTCTGTGTTCAGTGTTACTTAAAAGCTGGAAATTCAGCTGCTTTCTGCCTTTCAGAACACCTGCATCACAGTTTGATGTCTTCTTTTAGACAAAACATTTGCATTTGTGAACAACTGAAGTTTGTTTGAATTATTAGATTTAAGATGCATTGATGATAGATTGTAGGGGAAATAGTGTCCGATAACAAAAGAACAACGTTTTTACATTCTGGTCATTTAATGGTCATTTTGAGGTTAGTAATGCTTGGTCATCCCTAATGTTGACATCACAATCCAGCATTGTAATATTGTGTCCCTTTGTCATTTTTAAGTTGTGCGTCTATTTTCGATGGATGAACCGCTGGATTAACAGAAAACCCTTGCTCTTCCGAAACACCTGTTTTTGTATGAAGACGACAGGTGCATATGTGTACTGGCTTGCACTTATCTTGAAATAAACATTTTTAATACCTATAATAAGATGATTCATTGTTTGCATATCGTGCCCTTGAGTTGTGTGATAAGTTTATTTGAACTGATAGCCCGTATCGCGGATAAAAAAGACAATGATGACACCAACCATGTGGTTACTAGTATTTTATCTTTGTCCGTGGTTTACACTTCCTTACTAGATCGACTGAAGGCCGATGTATGTAAAAAGTGTGCATCTTCACAGTTACTAACAATAGTGCTATAACACAAACGCTTCAGTCCTGGTAAAACCACAGGTGTTCGTTTCTAATATAAGTATAAGTATAATACTGGGTCAAGGTCTATAACTCGGCCGGCCATATACCACTACCCAATTTCAGAAAAAAGTATGATTATTAACCAACCGTATAGGATATAATAATAGGAATACTCTCAATCGACAGCCAGATAATTTATCTTTATTTTGGTATATGATACAATATATATCATGCCGTATAAATGTCACTAGGTATCCAAAAACATCGGAAAACAGCCAGATTTCAACTGGTCGGACACTGGTGTCCTCCGATGAACACGCCAGGGCTCTAATGGGTAGCTCAAAAACCACTGCATGTCAACACTTCAGCGTCATAAGAATGAAAGTTTGGTAGAAAACAAACTTACCGGTTAGTAAATCCCTGGATAAATACCATCCATTTGCCTAACGTAGCCCTTTGAAATTTCCGATTGAAAAAAATTATGTCTCTAGCCGCCATGTAAGTATGTGTGCAGTAGATTTGTTTTGTCGGCGTTGATTGGCTCTCGAAAATTAATTGACCAATCAACGCCGAGAAAACAAATGTACTACACACATATCAACATGACGGCTAGAGACACACATTTTTTCAATCGGAAATTTCAAAAGGCTGTATTGCGCAAATGGATGGTACATAGATAAACACTAACATACCGGTAAGTTTGTTTTTTACCAAACTTTAATTCCTATGAAGCTGAAGTGTTGACATGCAGTGGTTTTTTGAACTACCCATTAGAGCCCTAGCGTGTTTACCGGAGGACACCACAGTGTCCGACCAGTTGAAATCTGGCTGTTTTCCGATGTTTCTGGATACCTAGTGACATTTATACGGCATGATATATATTGTATCATATACCAAATTAAAGATAAATTATCTGGCTGTCGATTGAGAGTATTTCTATTATTATATCCTATACGGTTGGATAATAATCATACTTTTTCTGAAATTGGGTAGTGTTATATGGCCGGCCGAGTTATAGACCTTGACCCAGTATTATACTTATACTTATATTAGAAACGAACACCTGTGGTAAAACTATTATAACGTCAAATCCTAAACAATCTTTACTGAATTATTGTAACGTAGGTCGGTGAAATGTTTCGAAGATTATATATAAACCACAAACGCAATTCTCAAATTCATTACGTACATATGTAATTTTATCAAGTTTTTAAACAAAATTTTGGTAAAATACAAAGACAAATGAAATAAAGAATGAATTTCTATTGTATCATATACTGTTTCACTAATCAGCCCGTGTTGATCTTATAATGGGTAAGACAAACGTCCGAGCATATTGAATCACATCCAGAGTCACAAAAACTTAGAAATTATTGGTCCCGAGTCCTTTGTTCTACACACCGTGCCTGTTGCCCATGCAAGGTCCATGGTATGATTGTGTTAGTCCGTTCCGATATCCAGTGTTCAGACATAATGGTTCATCATGGACTCGTAATGCTCCTGTCGGCCGGACGGAATAGTTGGGGCACCGTTCTTTGTGATGAATTCCTGGAAAATAATTGATTTAAAACATTGTTACTGACATCAACGTTGGCAATAGAAATTACTCATGTTTTACAAAATTAGTAAAGCTACATACAGTGTATACTATTTATCATTGGTTTAAATTAAACGTGAGATTAAGTCATCATAATACAGTGATCATACAGTTTATCAGCCTGGATACTCCAGGGGTTCCGATCATTTACGATCTCTACACCCCTGGACTATCTCAAAGTGAAACTGGAGACAACATAAAAGAACAGGTAATTTAGTCATTGGATGTACATCAATAGAGACTATAACGGTACACTGTAGTTGACTATGTGGCTTTGAAGTTGGGCGTCGCTCTCTCTGTAGTCTTCAAATGAAAGTTTTGCAGACCTGTGATTGGTTAAGTTTTTTCCTCCGAACTGCCTGCAGTTTTACTATGAGTCCAGGGGTGTAGAGATCGTAGGTGATCGGAACCCTGGAGTACCGAGGATGTAAAAGTGTTTCGACAATGTGAAAATGACCACTGAAATGGGGCGTTTACCTCTAGTTCTTCGAAGGAAGTCTGTCCTTTGCTGATCTTCTCGCCAATTCCAGACTCGAAACTGCTGTATCGTTCCTGCATTACGAAACAAAATCACGTGCACTTATTTAGAAGATCAAAAAGGAAATAACATAGATATATTATCCTTTTTCCTATTGAATAAGTGGGAAATAATCATATAGCTCAAAAAGCCGATTACTGACCTTAACCTGCCCAGGAATAACTCCTTCCTCTAGAATCGCAGCTGCGCACTTCAGTCCTCGTGCGAATGTATCCATGGCACCTGTCGAACATAAAATGATCATAAGAAATGGTAAAAAAATCTTTTATCAACAAGTAATTTGTTATAATCAGCATTTCAATTAAATGCAAAATCTAAACAAAAACATGTAATCTTGTTTCTTATTGGTAAAATCTACTTAAAATTGCCTACCCAGTCGTCATGCTTACTAGGTGCTTAGATTGCGCTTTTTTATACTTTGAGACAACTTACCGATATGGGAAATAAACATGTCTTTAAGGTCAGTGGACTCTCTTCGAACTTTACAGTCAAAGTTTAGACCACCTGGCGCTAAACCACCTTGTTCCAGAATTGCCTGCAAATGAAATGCGTCATGAGAATTCCAACAATAGCATTGTCAATACCTCTTATAAAAGCATGCATACAGCATTTCGTTTATAGTTTTCGTCTTTCTATTGTTTGCAGTAACTCTTCATCTTTTTCAAACCAAAAACCTTGAGCAGTGAATGCTTACTTTAAAGATGCTCCACCGCTGACAAATTTTAAATTTAAATGTTTGAACTTCTAATTTTATTTAAGCTAAAAATATAAAAAATAATTAATTGCATCCGGAAAATTCCGTGGAACTATACCCTATATGGAATGAAGTAATGATTGCCCTTGCAACAAAGGCAAAATAAATTATTTTTTATTATTTTATGTGTTAATTAGACATATATATACATGATTGAACAACAATTATTGTTCAAATGATTAGTATCATTTATGCTATGTCGGCGGTGGAGCATCTTTAAGGACATCTCGGAAAAATGGTAAAACAATAACTCAATGTTACCTTGAGGACCAATGTGGCGTTCTTGATGTCCATAGGGAACTGGTCAGTATCCCATCCAAGGTCCGGTGTTCCCGTGTTGGAATCAACTGACCCAAGCATCCCGAACCTGTTGACGGAGAACAAACGTTTCGGAACCTATTTTTACCCTGTGAGGACAAATCACAGCCTGTACTGTGTCTAATTACATTACTCTTGCTTGTTGGTTCATTTACAATGGTCTTTACTGAAAGTCCGATCAATATTAAAATGAATTTGTTTAATGTTTGTGGTGATTGTATGTTTGCTTTGGGAGGCTGCGGTATGCCCGACGCGTAATTCTGAAGGAAATGGAGAAAAAGGAACCCGCCATGTCAGCGTATTTGTTAGTAAAATTTCCATCGACTCTGCAAGTGTTTTTACTTTACTGCTGATCAACATAGCGCCACTTAATGTTATCATTATCTCTTTTGATTTCTACTTACGCTGAAGCCATTATGATATCGTGTTCGTATCCATGTCCGGCAAGAGTTGTGTGGTTTGGCTCAATATTCAGCTGAAGTATATTCAGTATTCATTCAATCAGTACATCTTTGATGATGCATATGAAATTAAGCATTACAAACGATTTGTTCAGCACAGATGAAATATAATTTTAAAGTTACAAGAAAGAAGGCAATAAATTTTATCATACCATAGCAATGAGATGAATATGCATTTTCACAAATTCCAAGGAATGTTGGTTTTGAATATAAAATATGTGGAGAAGGTCAAACATAATGTTATATCATAAACTGATTATACAACTTACCTTGTAGTCTTTGTCTAGCCCGAAGTGTTTCAGGAATCCGATCACAGTCATGGCGTCTGTCATTGAAGAGAAATTATCAATACCATAATTAGAGTAATGAATAAAGTTATCTAGAAACGGCAGCAAACCTTTAATGTTACAATCGATTTTTTTTCTTTCTGCTTTTTTTGTCATTTCACAATACATTACATTTTACAGGCGAAGACAATTATCCATTGGCCACATAATATCTAATACCTATTAAAAAGTATGTAGTTAAGAGACAGTTATCAAATTCTCATTAAAATAATAAAATATGTTTTTTTTCTTCTTTTTAATCGCATGGATGAATAAGAATGGTAAACGATAAATGTTCTTGTTCAAGATATGCCATCTGTGACCAATTAAAATACAACAAGATGATCGAAAAAGTCACGTTATAAGATGATAAATATCAATGTACTGATTCAGTCATCACTTACCGTAGTCGTACTGATGCTTTGCTGGTTCCTTTGGTTTGGGTTCTATCAGCAGCGTTCCTGTGAATCCTAGCTTCTTTTTGTAAGCTACAATACCAAATATCTTCCTGATTCATTCATTAATCTCTACTTGTGACTATGTAATAGTATGAAATTAAGTTTTTAGAACAGGGAATCATATAAGCTCATACGTAAAGATGGTTGTCCCACTTCAGCTTATATGTGCATTATTATTGAAGGTTATGTATACATCATTGTATATGATTGTTACTGTATTACTGTACAGTATTAATCTATACCTTTATATTCATTTTTTATGAAGAGGATAACAAAGTGTTTATGAAGAGAATGACAAAGTGTTATTAGAAGACACCCAAACAAAACCCTTACCGGCAGCCATTTTGAAGAAGTTGGCCATGTTTGTGAGCTCTGTGAGGATATTTGTATTGAGGATGGTATGGTAACCTTCTCGGCCGCCCCAGAACACTGGAAACAGAAAGTAGTGGTATTACTACCTAGTGCTCAATATCAATAATGTTGTATTATAGTCTTCACAAAGGTTTAACACGTGTCCTATATTTCGTTTTAAAACACATTTTGTAAAGTGGTGGTTTATTTTAAATGTGAATGGTATCCGAGTGGTTTTCTGGAGAGGCCTTAAATAACCTGATGTCCGATCCTTCTGATGTATATAATGTCAATAAAATATTGTTGAAGTTGAAAGATAGAGTGGTTAAGGATCAACTATAAAAGACAAGCCAGTGAATGGTGTCTTAGAAGGATACCAAAACTACGTCTTGTTAAAATAATGACAACGTGACATGGTTTTCTGGCATTTCAACACTTATTGACAATAAGCACTCACCGAAGTTCTCAGCTCCCAACTTTACTGCGATCTCCATGCCTTTCTTGACCTGGGCCGCGGCGTAGGCTACGACGTGTGAGTCAGGGTTACTAGCCGCTCCATTCATGTACCTATACAGAGCGCAAATAAACAGTGGTTAGAGTTAAGGGGAGCAGTTTTGAGCCGGTTTTCTTCATGTCCAACTGTTGTGAAGATGAAATGTGGTGACTTACAGTATTGTAAATGGTCATGGCGCGGCGTCCGTCGTCCGTCCGTCCGTCCGTCAACATTTAATTTAAATCGCTACTAGTCATAGAGTTCCACATGGATTGTGACCAAATTTGGCCACAAACATCCTTGGATGAAGGGGAACAGAACTTGTATAAATTTTGGCTCTGACCCCCCAGGGGCAGGAGGGGCGTGGCCCAATAGGGGTAATAGAGGTAAATCCTATAAATCGCTACTTGTCCTAGAGTTCTACATTGATTGTAACCAAATTTGGCCACAAACATCCTTAGGGCAAGAGGAACAGAACTTGTATAAATTTTGGCTCTGACCCCCCGGGGGCAGGAGGGACGGGGTCCAATAGGGGAAATAGAGGTTAATCCCATAAATCACTACTTGTCCTAGAGTTCTACATGGATTGTAACCAAATTTGTCCACAAACAGCCGTGGGGGAATGGGAACAGAACTTGTATAAATTGTGGCTCTGACCCCCCGGGGGCAGGAGGGGCAGGGCCCAATAGGGGTAATAGAGGTAAATCCTATAACTCGCTACTTGTCCTAGAGTTCTATATGGATTGTAACCAAATTTGGCCACAAACATCTTTTGGGGAAGGGGAACAGAACTTGTATAAATTTTGGCTCTGACCCCCCAGGGGCAGGAGGGGCGTGGCCCAATAGGGGTAATAGAGGTAAATCCTATAAATCGTTACTTGTCCTAGAGTTCTACATGGATTGTAACCAAATTTGGCCACAAACACCCTTGGGGGAAGGGAAACAGAACTGTATAGATTTCGGCTCTGACCCCACGGAGGCAGGAGGGGCGTGGCCCAATAGGGGAAATAGAGGTAAATCCTATAAATTGCTACTTGTCCTAGAGTTCTGCATGGATTGTAACCAAATTTGGCCACAAACATCCTTGGGGGAATGGGAACAGAACTTGTATAAATTTTGGCTCTGACCCCCCCCCCCCCCCCCCCCCCGGGGGGCAGGAGGGGCGGGGCCCAATAGGGGAAATAGAGGTAAATCCTATAAATCGCTACTTGTCCTAGAGTTCTGCATGGATTGTAACCAAATTTGGCCACAAATATCCTGGGGGGAAGGGGAACAGAACTTGTATAAATTTTGGCTCTGACCCTCCCCCCTGGGGGCAGGAGGGGCGGGGCCCAATAGGGAAAATAAGAGGTAAATATTAAAATTCCTTCAGAAAAGAAACAGTGAACCTGTATTCAGAACATGACTTGACATTACAAACCAGGTGAGCGATACAGGCCCTCTGGGCCTCTTGTTCTAATTTATTCTGAATGGTCAATATCTCCGAGAAGTGATTCTTTCAACCTTTCAATTACCAGCAACAATACGCTAGCCATATTTTTGGTAGCAACGCTTGCAATTTCATATACCCATACCAATGACATTGTATGCTACATTTTCTTTGCAGGGTGGGTACAATTTTATATCATTATTAAATTCAAAGCGCATTACATATTTATCTATGAACTCTTACTTTGGACTTGCAAAAAGGTTGCAGGTTGCCCATAGACACTTCACGCCCGTCTTTTTCTGTAGCTCCAGTGCAAGGTCTGTTATCTCGTCCAGGTTTTTGTTGGTCTCGGCCAACGTGGCGCCCTCTGGAGCAATATCTCTAAAAAGAAAACAAACATAATGTGTGTAAACAAAGGTTTTCTTATGAACAAAACATTGATGGATAATGTAGCTTTGTGACAAATCTTTATAGAAATGCCAATACATTAATGCAATAGATGTTTTCTTATTTTCACGGGTGTCTATTCTCGCGCCTTAAATAGAGAAGATATTTTAATGAACAAGCAGATCTCGTTTCCACCATTCGTTCACAATTGAAAGTATAGGTACTGCCATAAATCAAATGTCTGGTCGCAGCAACAAATATGACGATAACGCTCATGTGTGTTAGAACTGCATGAAATGCAACCTAGCAGCACACTTGAAACATTGGAAAAGAGCACGTCAACATTCCATTATTGGATGTTCAAAACTTGCTGTGACCTTGATGATACTGAGTAAACAAAAAACATTTTACCTATCGTGGAATGTCCAGTATTTCACTCCGAGCTTTACGAAGAATTCAAAGCCTGCTCGCAGACGACGCTTTGCGTTTGCCATCGTGTCGGATCCATCGTCCCAGGGGCGGATCAATGTGGGGAAGCCAAACGGGTCAGCACCTGTGGTTACGTGATACACTTATATTTATTATATTCCTTGCCTTTGTATGTTAAAGTTTAAGGAGAGTTTGTAAATAAAAAGCATGCACATTGTTAACAGATGTAGAGCAGTTTTGTTTCTATGTTGTGTATCTAGGAAATAGAAGTATTACCGCCACTCTGGTAATAATCGGTACCACATATGGTGTTTGATCTTATGAATATTAGACTTACCTGTTCCACGGAATGTGTGCCAGAAACAGACGGAGAATCGGAGCCATTCTTCCATCGTACGTCCCATCACCACCTACAAAGCCAAATTCGGATGTATCTAGAACACACTTCATGTTGGTAATTAATTGTAACACACATACTATGGCAAAATGCAATTTTTGGAGGTTGCGGTTTATTTGTGTTGTGTTTCCTTGTAATAACTCCTTTCTCTTTATAGTGCTCTCTCACGGAATCATGCCACCGATGCATCAACAACTCGTAGAAAGCCAATAAAAGAAAATAAGATAGATAATGACTTACGTGCTTTTACACTTTGACAGAACATATTGCATTGTCACGATTATGTTACACCAAGGGACATTATATACCTGATTAGCGTCGTAGTGTCTGAAGGCCATGGTATCATTGGCACCCCCGCCTGTACGGAATGGAATCTTGTCGATTCCTGTGGAAAATAAAGATACATCAGAGAAGATTTTAATGAAATACGCGAGTACAATGCACGTTTCTTTAACACTCATTTTAGAACAGAGTTACATGATATTTTGCCAAGCCAAAATACGACTGTTTAAGTTATTCATACCTTATCAGTACATATAACAAGAAATCCCAGATGGATCTTGGCGCCCACCAAAGAATGATCTATGTCTGACAATGGAAAGAGAGATATTTTCTCTACTTTTCAAACTTTTACTACATATTACTACCTATGAAATTTGAGAAAGATCCTTTCAGTACTTTTCGAGATATATAACGCTAACAAACTTATCAAAATCCAAGATGGCTACCTGTCGTCTATCTTGTTGACCGATCGGTCCGAAAATAGAATATGCACAACAAATGTCCTAGGGGAACCTACACATAAAATTTGAGACAGATCGCTTCAGTACTTTCTGAGAAATAGCGGTAAAAAACCTCAGTTATTACAAGAGAACCTAGAGGGATCTTGGCGCCCACCAAAGAATGATCTTCATCTGTAAGATGAATCTTTTCGGAGGGCTGAAGTTGGTTGCGAGTTCCTAGTTCCTAGTTCCGTTTAATAAACGGAACTAGGAACCAGACCCGAGTTCCGTTTAACTTAAACGGAACTAGGAACCAGACCCGAGTTCCGTTTAACTTAAACGGAACTAGGAACCAGACCCGAGTTCCGTTTAAGCTTATACGAAACTAGGAACCAGACCCGAGTTCCGTTTAACAAACATACTGGCCAACGAGCGGAGTTCCGTTTATTAGGATTCCTATCTCTAACTGCATGTTCAATTACCTATTATATACAGGAATCGAACTTAGAGCTTCCATGAATAATACAGCACAGAATTAATCTCATTAACACAAATTCCCTTAAACGGATCTGACACCTAGACTCCAGTTCCGTTTAACTTAAACGGAACTAGGAACCAGACCCGAGTTCCGTTTAAGCTTATACGGAACTAGGAACCAGACCCGAGTTCCGTTTAACAAAAATACTGGTCAACGAGCCGAGTTCCGTTTATTAGGATTTCTACCTCTAATTGCATGTTCAATTACATATCATATACGGGAATCGAACTTAAAGCTTACATTCATAATACAGAACAGAATTAATATCTATAACACAGATTTCCTTAAACGGATCTGATACCTAGACCTCAGTTCCGTTTAACTTAAACGGAACTAGGAACCAGACCCGAGTTCCGTTTAAGCTTATACGGAACTAGGAACCAGACCCGAGTTCCGTTTAACAAAAAAAAAACGGAACTCGGGTCTGGTTCCTAGTTCCGTTTAAGTTAAACGGAACTGAGGTCTAGGTATCAGATCCGTTTAAGGAAATCTGTGTTATAGATATTAATTCTGTTATGTATTATGAATGTAAGCTTTAAGTTCGATTCCCGTATATGATATGTAATTGAACATGCAATTAGAGGTAGAAATCCTAATAAACGGAACTCGGCTCGTTGACCAGTATTTTTGTTAAACGGAACTCGGGTCTGGTTCCTAGTTCCGTATAAGCTTAAACGGAACTCGGGTCTGGTTCCTAGTTCCGTATAAGCTTAAACGGAACTGAGGTCTAGGTATCAGATCCGTTTAAGGAAATCTGTGTTATAGATATTAATTCTGTTCTGTATTATGAATGTAAGCTTTAAGTTCGATTCCCGTATATGATATGTAATTGAACATGCAACTCGGGTCTGGTTCCTAGTTCCGTTTAAGTTAAACGGAACTGGAGTCTAGGTGTCAGATCCGTTTAAGGGAATTTGTGTTAATGAGATTAATTCTGTGCTGTATTATTCATGGGAGCTCTAAGTTCGATTCCTGTATATAATAGGTAATTGAACATGCAGTTAGAGATAGGAATCCTAATAAACGGAACTCCGCTCGTTGGTCAGTATGTTTGTTAAACGGAACTCGGGTCTGGTTCCTAGTTCCGTATAAGCTTAAACGGAACTCGGGTCTAGTTCCTAGTTCCGTTTAAGTTAAACGGAACTCGGGTCTGGTTCCTAGTTCCGTTTAAGTTAAACGGAACTCGGGTCTGGTTCCTAGTTCCGTTTATTAAACGGAACTAGGAACTAGGAACTCGCAACCAACTTCAGCCCTCTTCTCTGCTTTTCAAACTTTTACTATATACTACTTATGAAATTTGAGAAAGATCATTTCAGTACTTTCTGAAATACATAGCGGTAACAAACTTCAACTATCAAAATCCAAGATAATGGCCTTTCAGCCTTCTTGTTCACCGATCGATTATAAAATGCAATATGCACAACCAGGGACCTAAGGGAACCTGCACATGGAATTTGGGACAAATTTCTGCAGTACTTTCTGAGAAATAGCGGTAACAAACTTCAATCATCAAAATCCAATATGGCGTCCTGTCGGCCACCTTGTTCACCGATCGATCCGAAAATTCAATATGCACAACTAGGGACCTAGGGGAACCTGCATTGAAATTTTAGAAAGATCCCTTCAGCACTTTCTGATAAATAGCGGTAACAAAGTTCAATTGTTAAAATCCAAGATGGCGTCCTGTCGGCCATTTTGTTGACCGATTTGTCCAAAAATGCATTATGCACAACAAGACCCCTAGGTGAACCTGCACATGAAATTTGAGACAAATCCTTTCATTACTTTATGAGAAATAGCGGTAACAAACTTCAATTGTCAAAATCCAAGATGGCTACCTGTCGGAAATCTTGTTCACCGATCGGTTCCAAAATGCAATATGCTCAACTAGGGCCTTAGCGGAACCTGCATGTGAAATTTGAGACAGATCCCTTCAGTACTTTCTGAGAAATAACGGTAACAAGAATTCTTAACGGACGGAAGGACGGACGGACGACGGACCACGGACGAAAGGCGATTTGAATAGCCCATCATCTGATGATGGTGGGCTAAAAATGTAGAATATCTTCCAAAGTATATCTGCAATTTGCCCGCCCATCCCTGTACATTAAATGTTTGCAAAGACAAACATAAGCTTCCATTTAAACGTTTTAATAGTAAACGGTCATTTGATCACCTTGGCGTATATAAGACGTTATCCACCGAACATCGATCCAAAAAGTAGTTGTTTTCAAGAATATTTTTCAAGTGAATATCAAAATCAAAATCGTTATTCAGTGAGATATAAATAATGGTAATCATGACATTAATGTGTTGCTTGGCGAAGGTAAATTTACAATATGTATTCATGACCTTGGATTTAGAGTGAAGTAGGCTAATTAGTTTGGTGTATAGCATGCCGCCGCCCCCGTAATGTGATCTAGCTCCATCCCCGTCCTTACCCACAAACGAGATAAACGTGTAGTGAAGTACATTTTCACCAAAATGTCATGAAATGGAAACTTGATACTTCATCAGAAAATAAAGCTGCGACGTTACATCTATAATTACTTTTATTGAACGAAAACTTAAACAAGAGATCCCAGAGGGATCGTGGAGCCCACCAAAGAATGATCTATGTCTGACAATGGAAAGAGGGATCTTTTCTCTGCTTTTAAAACTTTTTCAAACATACTACATATAAAATTTGAGACAGATCGCTTCAGTACTTTCTGAGAAATAGTGGTAACAAACTTCAACTATCAATTCCAAGATGGCTGCACGTCTGATCGGTCCCAAAATGCATTATGCACAACAAGGGCCCTAGGGGAACCTACAGATGAAATTTGAGAACGACCTCTTCAGTACTTTCTGAGAAATAGCGATAATAAACTTAAACTATCAAAATCCAAGATGGCTGCCTTGCGGCCATCTTGTTCACCGATCGGTCCGAAAACGCAATTTGCACAACTAGGGCCCTAGAGGAACCTATGTATGAAATTTGAGAAAGATCCATTCAGCACTTTTTGAGAAATAGCGATAACAAGAATTGTTAAAGGACGGACGGAAGGAAGGACGGATCACGGACGAAAAGCGATTTGAATAGCCCACCATCATCAATAGCCCACCATCTGGTGTGCTAAAAATGTGACAATTCCAACGGTCCAAACAGCAAATTCACTCATCGCTTTCTCAATGGAGCTGAGGGCGTACGCGTACGTGCAAATTGGTTTTGCACTTTATATACCTACACTTAACATGTGCAAGTGAAATCATATAAGGCAATCATTTATGTTGCATCCTTGAGTGTTGGACAGTAAGCTAAGGTAATGACGTTGTTATATAAGCACTTAAAACACACAGAAACAGTTACATAAACGTACCTGCGAAAAACACAGCATCAGGAGCATCAAAGCTGGCACATTTAGGTCCATCATCGGACGAGGAGGATGTGGGGGCGAACGACGACATGCTGTCTCCTTTAGTCTGAATCCTGGAGTGGATATAACTGGACAAAGTGCACACGTCGACTGGACGTCTGGCCTCTACAACGTGTGGTCGGTCTCGGCCTCGCACATATGCACGAGGCGTGTAGAGTTAAATTTGAGAGTTAAAATTAGGTCAGGGGTTTGTTATCATGCTGTCGTTATCGGTCGGCCAGACTGGGAACTGTAACTCTATACCAATTACATAGAAATAGTATCATATCCTTACGTGCTCCTGCACATTTTAAGTAGTTTTCCTAGTAGAAGAAGTCATGTCATTAGTTCTATCATGGTAGAGTTTAAATATACTAAAGATTATGGTTCCGAATTCTTATAGAGCTGTCTTAGGTTTAACAGTTCCTCCATGGATATTTTGTTTCATGCATTTCGTAAGGAAGGAAATGTTTACTGATGGCCCTCTCTAATGCTGAGTAAGATGCGAGATTTATATGGATGTAATAAGTATGTGAATTGCAGAATTATTTTATTTGATAACATAAGAAACTTCAATGTTAAAGATGCTCCACCGCCGACAGAGCGTAAATGATATTCATCATTTGAACATTAATTAGTGTTTAATCGTGTATATATATGTCTAATTAACACAAAAAAATAATATAAACTAATTTTTTTGCCTTTGGTGCATGTGCAATCAGTACTTCATTCAATATATGATATAGTGCCACGGATTTTTTTCGGGATGCAATAAATTATTTTGCATATTTTTAACTTGAAGTAAAATTAGAGCTCAAACTTTTCATTGGTGGTAATGGTGTAAAGTAAGTAACTTTTGTAACACCAAATCGTCTGCTCCTTTTTTTGATAGTGAAAAAATACCATTTGTCAGCGGTGGAGCATCTTTAATGTTAATGTGGCAGCGAGATATATGCTAATCATATTACCAAAGTATTTTCAAAAATTTTACAGAAGTCCACAAAAATATTTTGATTTTATATAAAAAAGTCATTTTGTATTTATAATGTTTATCAATATTTTCTAGGGCTAATGTATCTTGTTTCGTCATTGTGTGTTAGGAGAGGGCTTTTATAAGTTGTAATAACCTTTGCCGGATGTTTTTGTTTCGACAAAAATATGTTTACACTAAAGATGTTTACAGTTTTACATATATGTAGATGATGGCCATCAGGTCCAAAATAGTTGGTAAGAATTTCTAAGCTAATTTCTATTGCTACAGGACATGTCCATAATCAAGCCAAATTTCAGTCACAATTTTCAATATTATAGAAACTAGTGGATTACCCAGGTTTCTTCAACTACCAAATCCTGACTTCTCCTGAAATGGTCATATCATGTACAGCTCTTACGGCCTAAAAATACCCAAAACAGTTCAGGCCTGACCATTGCACATGCAACGTAGTAACTGAAAAACGTCACAATGCAGCTGTATTTCAGCACTCAAGACTTTATAAGAAAGATGCAATTTATTTCACTAACGTAACAATTATCAACATGATTGTCTTTTCTTTCAATAATCATAGTTAAATTGAAAGGACTAAATCCAATCTCACAAACTTGTATTAAATCGTCAACCTTGTTATCTTGAAATAAAAAAAACAACTTCGAGTCATCAGGGCTTTTGGGTTGGAAAAAGTTAAATATTTGGGCGTGATTAATGAATATAATTATTCAAATTATATTAGTTCAAGATAACAAGATTCACTGAAAAATAGAAACATGTTCCGCTTGAACTTCCATGAAATTCAAAACGGTTGTATATATTTACAAATATTGATAAGCGTTTAACAAGTGCAAGATAACAAACATAAATTAAAACTATAATAGGGGATATATTGGTAATTATATACAGCATTCAAATATCTCTAAAATGACAGAACTTAAATAATATATTTGAATATTCATCGCTATTAACATGTCGATACCAGTGTATTAATAAGCGTTGTTTTCCTTCCCGTGAGCGTTTTGCTTTTTGATTATATCTTTAAAAAATCTAGTAATATTACATTATAAATCACTATTCTGGTGCAATTGAGTAAAGGTCGATATGTTTTCATTGCGAACAATTGTTCTTATCGTTAGATCTAAAATTGTTGAGCTGCTTGTAAATTTGGAAAATGTTTCAGAAAAAAATAGTGCAGCTCGATCGATACTCTTATCATTTGTTAATCCTTTCTAAAATATGAAGTGAATCTATATTTTTTTTAAATTTTTAAATACAAATGATGACTTTATAATATCACACTAATAAACACATACATGTAGCCTAAATATAATTAAATCTGAAGTTAGTATACTATTTAATGTTATTTAAAGATTTCACCATAGCAAGACTTTAAAACCCATAGTAAAGATGTCAAGATTTGCTACGAACTAGGGAAACGAATATTTTGCTGAAATAGTCTTATTGTTTTTATTTAAAGTTACTCATTCCAAAGCTAGTGTATATAAGAATAGTTTTCTTTATATTTGAAACGTCTCCCCTCATGGCTTTTTAGCAATATTTAATCTTCATTATCTAAAGTCGCCATTTGTATTTGAAAGTCAAACAAATAAATTGCTGTTTATTTGCAGTTCACTTTATTTGCACGAGATTTGCTTCCTTCCACAGTGTAAGCAACAAAATTGACAATCAATCTTAAACTGAAGATCAAACAAATAGATCGATGTTTATTCTAAGTAAAATATATGTGCAAAAGATGCTACATTGTCTCCGCTTTAGAAGAAATTGACGATGGACTCATTCAAATGTTCGTTATTAGCAGGACATATAATAAGTCATGATGCATTGTAACAATCGATCAATTGTTCAACTGTACTAATAGTGTTGTATAGACATGTAAGATACCAAGTGACTTTAACTTCTCATGAATCATAACAAGGACTCCATGTAAAACAAACATGACCAATGCAGCAGTAAAAGATAAAACAAGACCAAACAAACCTATAGTGGCCATAGCAACCTAAGTTGATTAGATAATAAAAACTAGCTATAGGTTATATATATGATCGGGTCAGCGTCAAACACAGCAAACACTGTACACATTTTTTTATCGCCCTCCGTAATAATATTTTTTTAAACATACATCAAGGACAGACTTACACTATGTGAAGATTCGATCAATTCCAGAAACTTTGTTTGGGTGTCATTTGGTTTGATTCCAAAACAAACATATATGGCAACAATGATTAATTTATGAAAAGCACAACACTGCTGCTATGTAAATAATCAAAATACATTAAATACTGCATGTATGAAACAACTAAACAGTAATAAAGTTGGTAGTCCACAGTGCACGACTTAAAACTTTTCGAAAATGACATCATTCTATTTATGGCAATATAAAATATATAAGATCACATTAACAACATATCATGGTGCCAAAACCAAAGTAGAAAGGATAGCCCTAGATGTCCGTCTCTCTCTTATTGGGCAATTCTGAGCATTTTGTATTCCTACTCAAGTTATGAGAACTTACTACTAAGATGAAAATGACTATCTACTTCAGGGTAAAATAAGAATGATTTCACAAACAAACAAAAACAAACATCGAAACAATTTATATTAAAGTCTAGCACCATTGCTACGCATGGGAAGTAAACAATACACATACAGTTTATTAAAATGATTCATGATTATTTTATATCTTAAATCTGTTACGAAGTATACTGTAATTGTACATCGCGCAAAAATCTGATTTCGACAAAATATGGCCATTTGCCACAGATAAGCAATTCAACACATGTCATTTCTTTGATCATAACGTCATCAAAAATTAATATGTTCCTCTAGAGCTTTTGAGTGCATACCCCTCTCAAAATATGATAGTTTTATCAGTTGCACCAAAAACATATCCTAGCACTTAGTGTTTTTCGAATCTTCGATTTCGTCAAACTCCTGAATCCACAGCGTCTGAAAAAGGTAATATATGCATGAAAGCATTCAAAACTGATAATTATTACTTTATCGCTATTCAGCCATTATATGCGTGTTATCATTCTATGTAACTTGTACGTAAAGTTAGAATTGGATCATCTTTAATAATAATCATCTAAAATAATTCTAAACAAAGCATTTCAAATATAAATATTTTTTATAATTAACATTGTATTTTTTATGCATTTGACTACCTCAAGCCAAGAAATAGTGCATGCAAAAATCAATAATGCATAAGTTTGTTAAATCAAAATGAGTCATGCGTCAGAAAAAAAAACAAGAAGAAAAAACATATTGAAAAGGAAAGAAAAAAAATTATAAGAGTATGCGATTGTGCAAAAAGAAACTCAATTTCTCAAAATCTGGTATAATATTAAAATGACACACATTTCAGTGATCCAACCTACCTCTAAGGGAGTCACAACTCTGTACAATAATTTCATGAACATTTGTGGGATCCTCGTCGGCTTTTTCGTTGTATCCAGAGTCATTTGAAGTACTGATGTTGCTGATTTTTCGTGTTTTTGTTGGATCTGTCATAGTGTAATTCATCAAATCAGTAGTGGTTTTGTGGTTTTTAGAGTTAAGTACAAGGGAACTTTTAGCTCCGAATTCAACATGCTCCTAACATCTACACCAGCGTAAACTCGAATTACTGCAAAGCCCTTCTTCAGGTCTATGGAATATCTTTATTAAACACTCATGCAATTAAAAAAATCATCTGAATTCTACAAGTAATTGAAAACATGCAAATGCAAACACCAGAGGAATTTTGAAGTGGAAGAAGAATGTTGAAACTATGAATATAAATATCTACCTGGTAATTCCACTGGCGTAACATTCTGTTCATTTTTAAGCAACCCGTTTTCGGTGATCCTGTCATTTTGCTCAGCAATCGTTTCGCCTAAGCGTGACGTATTTCTCTTGTCTGATGTCCTAATACTTTTCTGGCTTTTCGATAATTTGTCTTTGTTTTCTATTAAATTTTCTTCTGACTGGTGTGGTTTGGATGGGAGAGATCCATGTAGTTTTTCGTAAGTATCGTCCCTGTCTAGTAACCACCAGGTCTCCATATCACCTTTCCCCTGAAAAAATGAAAATTCGAAATTATGTTTAACTTTTCGATAAAATAATAGATACACAGGAAACGGAATGAAATTCTTGAAGTACATCCTATCTTTTTACATCATTTAGATATTTAAGGCATTTTCATAATAGAAATAAGCAGACAATTATTTAAAAAAAAAAACCAAAACAAAACAACAACAAACAAAAAAAACAATATAAGATGTCAATAAAAAATATTGATCAGCTATATATCATGACATTGTCACCATGTAATAAGGAACAGCGGTGGTCCTACATACCTTAACAGGAATGGTACCTCGAAGCTCAAACTTAAAGCCGCCATATTTCTTTAGTTCCTGATATGTGAACTGGCTGATATGCACCTTGTATGCTGTAAAGTGATAAGCAATTTATATAATAGTTATTCCATCACATGGTGAATCTAATTTAAACATTGTGACATTGTGTGAACAACGTTTTCTGTTTTGACTTCGTGGGGTGGTTGAATATCTGCACGTGTTTGTCAGGAAAGAACGACCTTGACAGAAAACAAGAGGCCCATGGGCCTTAACGGTCACCTGATATTTGATACAAATAAGTTATGTAATTTACTAGCCAACTGATGTCTTTTGTTCACAAAATAGGAACATGCATCTAAAACGTGTACATACAAATTTTCTTTAAGCTTCTTGTATTTTTACTCACATTACCGTGTTCACAAGGTTTGATAATTATTATTGCAAGGGCAATAACTGTATATGATCGTCGAATCCAGCTGATTTTCAAACTCCTTCGAGATCTTTCCAATGTTAGTCTATATATAAAGTTTCATTAAGCTCGGTACATATTTACTCAAGTTAAAATGTTCACAAGATTCAATAATTATAATTGCAAAGGGCAATAACTCCGTGAATGATCGTCGAATCAAGCTGATTTTTCGAACTCGTCCGAGATGTTTCCAATGTTAGTCTACACACAAAGTTTCTTTAATATTTTCTAAAGTTATCACGTTCATAATGTCCAATAATAATTATTAGTGCAAGACATATGTCTATAAGGATCCAGTGTTATATGGAAAATAACTGTTGATATTACTTCATTGACCCATATATGTATGTATGTATGTATATATATATATATGTGTATGTATGTATGAATGTATGTATGTATGTGTATGTGTATGTATGTATGTGAGGGCGAGGGTGTGTGTGTGTATGTATGTATGTAACTGACGGTGTGTATGAAAATGGTTTAGTTAGGTATGTATATATGAAATGAAAATCAATCATATTTTTTTTCTCTTCCAAAATACGACAGGTTATCATAGTTATTATTATTATTTTTCTAGTAGAACTGATTAATATGACAGCGAAAGTGATGTTGGTTTTTTGTTGTTGGTATAAATGTCTATGTTTATAGGATAAATGTGATGAGCTATAATAATGCATGTATGTAAGTGGTGTGATGAATGAGAGCCCTCCTGTGTTGGGACATTTGTTTATATTTTTGAAGGCTGATCCCAAGGCTCCAACCTTGGCAGCCTTCAGACGTATTACAAGTCTGGGATATTAAATGTTTATTTTTTGGGGAAAAAACATTAGTGCAAAGGGCAATTACTCCGTAAATTACCGGCAAATCACGCTGATTTTCGAACTCGTACAAGATCTTTCAAATTTTAGTTTAAATACAAAGTTTCATGAAGCTGAGTGCATATTTATCTTATAAGTTATCGTATTCAAAAGTTAAAAAATAATAATGAATGCAAAGGGCAATAACTCTTTAAATTACAGTCGAATCACGATGATTTTCAAACTCGTCCGTGATCTTCCAATCTATTTTTGTAATTTTCTAAGATCTTTCCAATGTTAGTCTACACACAAAGTTTCATTAGATTCAGTTCATATTTACTCAAGTTATCACGTTCACCAGGTCATATAACTAAAATAGTGCAAAGGGCAATTACTCCGTAAATTAATAGCAAATCACGCTGATTTTCGAACTCGTCCGAGATCTTTCTAATGTTAGTCTACACACAAAGTTTCATTAAGATCGGTTTATATTTACTCAAGTTATCGTATTCAAAAGTTCAAAAATAATTATGAATGCAAAGGGCAATAACTCTGTAAATTACAGTCGAATCACGCTAATTAAAAAAAAATCGTCCGCGATCTTCCAATCTAAGTCTACACACAAAGTTTCATTAAGCTTGGTTTGTATTTACTCAAGTTATCTCGTTCACAATGTCCATTAATAATTATTAGTGAAAAGGGCAATAACTCTGTAAATTACTACCAAATCACGCTGATTTTCGTAATTGTCTAAGATTTTCCAATGTTAGTCTACACACAAAGTTTCATTAGATTCAGTTCATATTTACTCAAGTTATCACGTTCACCAGGTCCAATAACTACAATAGTGCAAAGGGCAATTACTCCGTAAATTACCGGCAAATCACGCTGATTTTCAAACTCGTCCAAGATCTTTCTAATGTTAGTCTACACACAAAGTTTCATTAAGATCGGTTTTTATTTACTCAAGTTATCGTATTCAAAAGTTCAAAAATAATCATAAATGGAAAGGGCATTAACCCCGTAAATTACAGTCAGATCAAGCTGATTTTCGAACTTGTTCGAGATCTTTCCAATGTGAGTCTACACACAAAGTTTTATTAAGCTCAAGTTATCGCGTTTATAAGGAAATGTTAACGGAAGACGCATGACGCACGACGCACGACGGACGACGACGGACAAAAGACTATCGCAATAGGTCACCATATTGTCAGGTGACCTAAAAAGATTTGTTATATCGACGAGACCGATACATTTTACTTTACATAAACGTTTGATATGGTTTCTCGTGAAAATAGTAAGTCAGGACTCGGTATGTTTTACATTTGTTTACCTTCGCCATTGGACTCCATCCTGCTAGCTGTATTGACAGTGTCCCCAAATAAGCAGTATCTAGGCATTTTTAATCCAACAACCCCGGCACAGGCAGGACCTAAAATACAGAATTAAGAACTGTTACATAGGATTTCCTTAATATTTTCCTTGTAGACGACTAAATATAATAGTGCCATTAGAGTATAATATAATGCTGATTGACAGCATGCAGATTTAAGCTATGGTCTATGAGGGTTATACAGAAGTCACAGACTTATGTTAGTTTCACTGAGCCAAAGAAACCAATCAGCAGATATGGAGATATTTCATACAAATTATGTTTTATATACAAATAGTGCATCGTATGCTTATTTTGGTATTATTTAACTAAACAAAGAAAAACAATGTGTGCTCCTCAAGAACCCTAAAACTCTAAAGGGTAATTAGGAAACGTCCTTGTGAAAAATCTTGTATGAATATTGTTCACAATCAATAGATATGTTTAAAGTCTGTACAACCTGAACCTGTGATAACCTTTATATGGTAAACAATGTATTGACGGCCATTTAAACTAATCCATACTTCTTAATACGTCACAAACATATTACATAAAACACAATGGTGAAAAATCAATGCAAAATCTTGTAAGAATATTTAGGTTCAAATATATGGGTGTGACATTGATCAAATATTGATCTGATTACAATCACCAGTTATATAAATTTGTTCCTGAGTACACAATTTGTAATGTAAATATATGATTATCCACTACATGGTAAACATGTCGTTACCCTTT
This sequence comes from Argopecten irradians, assembly GCF_041381155.1. Lineage (NCBI taxonomy): Eukaryota > Metazoa > Mollusca > Bivalvia > Pectinida > Pectinidae > Argopecten > Argopecten irradians. Next base: position 36,468,082 of record NC_091139.1, read on the forward strand.
AACAAGTAATGATTATAAGAAAATATCAACGATGTTATAGCACCTAGGCTATTTTCAAACCTTGATCTTCAAACCAATGAAAGAAAAGAAAGTGTAATCGTTTTATACAAATTGCATGTTACAAACGTGTTGCTACTATTTCTTTAGAAGGCATGTATGGTTACTGCGGAACACTTGCACCTAGATCAAGGGGAGCTGTACGCTAAATGAAGATAGTCTAATTATAGTGCATCAAATATTTATCAAGTTTCAATTCAATGAACACTGCTTCAACTTCGATACAAAGGAGTTTTGGTGAGATCCGCATATAAAATTTAAATTTGATATGCGGGTCTATTTCTTGAAGAAAACACTTTGCCAGTATTTTCTTTTCTTTGCGACCGACCCAAATATTTATCTATAACGTATTTGGTATAACATCTTTTTCGTGGTTATGTAAATGCGTTCTTTTTGATCACGTGGTAAGGTTTTAATACCGACAGTTGCCGCCCATTCCATTGACAGTAAGAAATATCTTTGGAAACGATCATTTCATTACACTATTTCAAAAAATACTGTTTAGCCTGTTATTTTCGCTTGTTTGATATTTTAGCGATTTTGCGACACATTGCTATGATAGCGAAAATCTGATCTGCGAAATAATAATGTTAATAATATGGTTGAATCATGTAAAGGGAACAACCAACTAAATGAAAAAAGACCTTCGAAATGGCCCCTGTGTATACAAGATTGAGCCCAGGATAGAATTTTAACCCGGCCGCTGATTGGCTGGCTAATTATGAATTTCAAAAGTAAAAATGTTTTCTGACAGGTAATTATTCCTAGATAACCATGATATGAATTTCGAAATTCATATTGAGATATATGTTCAAAATATCAATTTTGATAATGTATAGGTAAAAGCATTAGAATTTCAGGATTTTTTAGTACAAAATTCGCCTGATTTCAACATAGCTACCCTGGTTGGAGTTTGAGCAGAAGGACCCAAACTTTTTTTCTATCTAGCGTTATATGAGAAACTAGACTTTAATTATAGAACACAATAGCTAACTATTCCTTTGTTTTAATAATACATAACAAAACTTTAACAGAGTTTAACACTGTGGTCTATTTAAAATTATTAAGTTGGTTGTTCTCCATACCTTTAAAGCCTTATCGCGATGTTATATGTTATGTTTAACAGTTTCATTTTTCTTTGGATAACTTTCGTTTTTATTCGTAATTTTCTGATTTAAATTTAAAGCATATTCCAAAATTTGAAATGACGTAGCTTAAACTAAAGAAAAAAATAATTTTATCAAGTAGGAAATCCATTGAAGTCAAGTCAATTTCAAATAATTTTAAAACAACTTCTGAAACAACTATCAACTGGCTCCAAGTCGATATTTACCAGAGTGTAATCCAACCCGGATTTTGAGTGGATCATTCGGACGATGAGGAATCTCAAACACTTTGCATGCGGCGACTAGGTCCAGGGCCATATTGCTTACTTCCCGCGCATGGAAGACAGTACGATTTGGGATTCCAGATACAACCATATCTGTAGAGAGACATCAAAACATACATATTCATTACTGGTTATGATATTTTATAAATTAAGTTGTTTTCTCCGCTCTTAGGATTTGTGTAATAAATTCTAAGTAATGGTTCAAATTCTAAATAAGATTTTTACTTTGGTTAAATCTATGCATGACTCACAGTAAACCAACTTAACACGACTACTTAATTTCACGCTTTTGGAAAGTATCACAAATTCGAGAAGCCGTACAAATGTATATAGACTTTGCCTGCTGCCCTATCTCAATTTATTTAACAAAAAAAATCATATATTGAGAAATATTTAGCAATTTATGGTTGGATTAATTTCTACAACTTTTCTGGCCGCGAAAATATGATCATTTATAGTAATTGATCTTTACAATGAACGTCCAATTGAAAAATGTGTTTCATTATGAGCTCATTCTTAAGGTTTATTGAAACTGAAGACGAATCATAAATATGTATGAGCAAATAATAATAAAATAATCATTAAATTAAAGAAAACGTAATAAAATATTTTTTCATTTTGTCCTTGACATGATATTTGGGCAAACATATTATGATACCCTTGTTACAAACCGCAAATCAGCATTCTGGTATGACACTATTTCTATCAAAAGCACCAGAAGAAAACAGAACACAACAAAAGAAATGTCAAAAACACGGATGGTGCAATGACTTAGAAAAATAACTTGAATATCATATTCTAAATTTGAAAAATTAACGACTTTGAAGTATACTCGTTTCAGCTCCATATTTCAACAAGTTAGACGTACATGCATCTCCGATCGTTTCCACTTTGTAGACGTCGTACTTGTCGATGATGCCGTCAAATGTGATGTAGAGGTGGTTGAGCAGGGCCACAACCTGCATGGGAGTACTACCTCCCGATATACTGGTGAAGCCAACAATGTCACTGAAGTAGATAGTGCACGCCTCGAACTGTTCAGCATTTATCGTCCGGCCGTACTTCAAGTCGTCTGCAACCGTCCTAGGCAGCATACCTGATACGATTCAACATCATTATAAATATTATATATGTAGTTTTTTTAAAATATGAATAATTCTAGATTTTGTTATCCCCCGCAAAAGTAAAAAAACTTATATGATAAATAATTACGCTTCAGAAGGCCTTAACGTTACATAGACAAATTGATTTGTATTAATCTTATAATATTTGACAACTGATATATAATCTAAAGTGATAAGATACTTACTGTACAACAGGCGGTCAGTTTTCTGTTTCTCTAACATAAGATCCTGTGTGCGATCAGCAACTATGGCCTCCAAATGCTTAGAATATTTTTCCATCTGATGAAAATAAATAATTTTGGATAATAACAATGGATTCTACATCTCAAAATGATATGAGGGATTGTTAAGGATAAATTAAGAGCATTATTTCTTATAAAAGCATCAAAAGCCAACAGTTGTCCAGTTTGTAATGATCACAGTATGGATATTATTATATGCGGGTAATGTAATAGCTTACTATTCTTGAATACAGTTTTTATCCATGATCAGTGTTATTTAAGAGTATTCTCATAATGAAAAATCATTTTCAGAAATTGAAATTTCTTATTATTGTTTCATAATTGTGTATTAGTTTGATGCTGATGTATCTGTAAGCATTAGCCGATTAAATATTGTATTGTAATTCATTGAACCCATTGAACACCTACCATCGCCATCATTAGATCTACCGGACTCATCTTGTTGGGGTTCATGACATGCAGGGATCTTTTTGCATTCTCAAACGAAGGTCGCTTTAGTGGGTTATCGTCCCAACAATCTTTAATAAGCTGTAAAATTATCATGAATTATATATATGACTCTAAAGAACACAGATGTGCAATTCAGCTGCCGGTTAACTAGTTGTAAGTGAAATTCATATAATTACTAAATATTACCAATAGCGTTGATAATTAAAAAAGCATTGTCTTGATAAGTGATATTTACTTAACGTCTTCCGATAGAGTAAAGTGGATACCACTTAGGCTAATGGACCGATTCCAACATGTATTTTATTACACATATCATTTTTCCTACTTGAATGTATTGCGCCGGACACGGACAGGCACTATCTGCATCATCTGCCGCCTCACGAGACAAGTCAGGTAATGGAGGTTTCCATCGGTCGGGTAGGTCAAATGAATCTTCATCCTACAACAGATTGCAGAACCATCATTTCATGATGTTGTATATTTAACCCTTAACTAGATTTTTTTTTGTAATACACAGGTGTCCCCGCGGTGTCTCTTATTATGATTACTTGCAAGGTTTGGTGAGAAAGACATTGGTAGTTCCCGAGGGAATATCGACTCAGAACGTATCAAAATTTCATGTCAAGGACACAATGGACATATTAATAAATCATGTATTTCACTTTTATTAAACATAAAATAGCTTTTTGCACAGTAACCCGTGATACGAACCTCGTACGGATCATTCCTAGTTGCTATCTCTATAAGTATGATTGAATATGCATAAACATCTAAAGGTGCGGTCGATTCATATTCATTCAGGTCGAACAACTCTGGTGCCTTATATACACGTTCTCTCATCTTTTTATAGTATTCATCGGCCTCGTTGTCGTCATCGTCCTCTGTAATGATCTTATCTTGTCGTCTGTACTCTTTTAATCCATAATCTAACGAATATATAAAATATCCGTACTTATATAGTAACTAGCTATGGTGCATTTAAAATGTGCGTTATGCTTTATTTTTTTCAAATTAACAAAGAATAACAATTAATCACAATGAACAAATAAACAAATAAAATATGTCACTTTTACAAAATCGCTTTTGATAGCTTAATGATTACTTCAAATATATTCAATAAATGTCTTTCACTTTACATTAAACTACCGTATGATTTATAAATTAATCTTTGATCTATGAACTTGATAAGTATACAATGTAGTAAGTATACAATGTAGTTATTAATGTTGATAATTAAAAAAGCATTGTCTTGATAAGTGATATTTACTTAACGTCTTCCGATAGAGTAAAGTGGATACCACTTAGGCTAATGGACCGATTCCAACATGTATTTTATTACACATATCATTTTTCCTACTTGAATGTATTGCGCCGGACACGGACAGGCACTATCTGCATCATCTGCCGCCTCACGAGACAAGTCAGGTAATGGAGGTTTCCATCGGTCGGGTAGGTCAAATGGATCTTCATCCTACAACAGATTGCAGAACCATCATTTCATGATGTTGTATATTTAACCCTTAACTAGATTTTTTTTTGTAATACACAGGTGTCCCCGCGGTGTCTCTTATTATGATTACTTGCAAGGTTTGGTGAGAAAGACATTGGTAGTTCCCGAGGGAATATCGACTCAGAACGTATCAAAATTTCATGTCAAGGACACAATGGACATATTAATAAATCATGTATTTCACTTTTATTAAACATAAAATAGCTTTTTGCACAGTAACCCGTGATACGAACCTCGTACGGATCATTCCTAGTTGCTATCTCTATAAGTATGATTGAATATGCATAAACATCTAAAGGTGCGGTCGATTCATATTCATTCAGGTCGAACAACTCTGGTGCCTTATATACACGTTCTCTCATCTTTTTATAGTATTCATCGGCCTCGTTGTCGTCATCGTCCTCTGTAATGATCTTATCTTGTCGTCTGTACTCTTTTAATCCATAATCTAACGAATATATAAAATATCCGTACTTATATAGTAACTAGCTATGGTGCATTTAAAATGTGCGTTATGCTTTATTTTTTTCAAATTAACAAAGAATAACAATTAATCACAATGAACAAATAAACAAATAAAATATGTCACTTTTACAAAATCGCTTTTGATAGCTTAATGATTACTTCAAATATATTCAATAAATGTCTTTCACTTTACATTAAACTACCGTATGATTTATAAATTAATCTTTGATCTATGAACTTGATAAGTATACAATGTAGTAAGTATACAATGTAGTTATTAATGTAATCTTTAATACTACCTGATATTTTAACAGTCCACCTGTCGTCTACAACACAATTACTGCTTTTCAACCGGCCGTGCATTATCTTTTTAGAATGCAGATAATCCATTCCTCTAGCAATATCAGCGGCGAAAGAAAATCTGAAAATGGATCATCAGAGGATAACACGAGGTAAAAGATAAACAACTAATACTTGTGGTAACGTAACTAATAAGTATTTCAATAAATTTTCATAAATGACTTTTGTTGACCCAGAACTCACAGACTATCGGCCATTATATTCCAATCGCTGTAGCTTTAATCAAACGCATAACCAATATATCATCCCTTCATCTGTTGACATTGACGCACAAAGTGTACAAGTATTCGTGAAAGTAATTCATTTGAACTATTTACAGATTGGCCCGGGGACTTACCTGAAGGCCCAGTTGAGAGGTATTTCATCATTGAGCAGTACGTCACTGATACTGCCTTTAGGACAATACTCACAGACGATGGACACGTTTGGTACATCTATACAACCGCCAACAAACTTACAAATGTTTTGATGGTCTAGTTCCCTGGAAATAAGAACGTAATGCGTTGTGATCTGTCGGTATCGAAAATCTTCGTTGTACGATAAAATATAATGTTGGTTGAACAAGAAGAAGAAGAAAGCAGATCATTCTGACTGCCAAGGAGGAATGAGAGATTTTTAAAAAAAACTACTATTATTGAATATGAATACATGTCAATAATGGAACACGTGGAAGAATATAATGGCATATACCCCATTTCATCAAATAGCGAAATTGAATTTTAAGCAATTTTCACTTTACCTCACAGATTTCACTTCCCATCGGATAGTGTCGTTAACTGAGAATTCCTTTTTAGTTATATTTCGTACTGCAACAGTTCGTCCATCTCTACAGAACAGAAAGGAAACGTATTTTCATTGGTGATACTTTATTTCTAAATCATAGTTTAGTTGGATTTGAGTTTGGCCTGTATAAAAAATATATAGAACATTTAATACCACACATCTTAAATTGTTGGTCACTCAAGATCAATTTGAAATGTGTCACGATAGTGTGTAAATAAATTAGATTAATATTTAGCAATGTAATTACACTATAGCAGTCTTGGCAAACACTTGTTTCCTCAGTGCAGACATCGCCATGTTGTTGGACTTTCCCGTCAGATCTTGTCCACTTCCGCAGGTCATACTGACCATACTTCCAAATGCCCCTCGTAGTCCTGCATCTGAAAGCCAAGACCATCAATGAATATCAAACATAGAATTACTCTTGTGTCTGTGAAGCACTTCTGAGTACGCTAATATAAGATTACATCTATTTTAATACAACGTATTTTCGTGGTGGCGTAATTTTGTAGTTTTATACCAAGCAAAATTGTCCCTTTATGCTTTGCAGTCATAACGGTGGTGTAATATTTAGTGGTTTTATAACAAGCGACATTGTCCCTTTATGCTTACATTAATAACAATATAAATGTATCTGTAATTTCGAACATTTGTACAGTATCATACAATAGAAACATATAACCGATAACAAAGTGACTACCTTCTTTGATATCCTCGTATGGTAATATCCAGCTCTCATCCCAAAGTAGCTTCCTTTTTTGATACTGGAAATACTACAATAATATAAAAGCAACAAAAATAATAAAAAAAGAAAAGGTACACGTCTCCAATTGCTTGACGATAAAACTAAAAGCTAAGACGAATTTTAAACAGGACACAATTTATCTGGGAGTTTTTCAAGGTCAGATGTCTTAAAATTGTTAATCTAAGTTTATAGTAACCAAAATATCATTTGAATTTTTGAAATATGTAACTTTGAAATTATTTCATCATTTGATTGAGCTTTGCATCTATAACTTAAATGTTATTCTAGTTGTTCAGAAATAAAAAATATATATACAAAAAAACCCAACAAAAACGTGTAAACATGAATAGTTTAGAGAAGGCTGAACACATACTAAAATCGTACTGATAGCGGCCAACAGGATAAGGATACCAGCGGTGGCGATCAGAGCGATTTGCCAGTCTTTAAGAGGACATGTTCCACAGTCCTTTGGACAAGTCTCACAGTCCTCGCCATCCTCAGTTTCACAAGCACCATTTCCACAATCTAAATCAAGTAACGAAAATGTTACCTTAAAAGTACTTTGCCTATCGTTATAAATTGTGATATCGACCCGTATATGTGCTAAGTCATCATACATTCATCATGTTCTTTTTGTGATTGGCACATTAAAGTATATATGTAAATGCGTAACTGGCTGCTCATTTCCTATAAAAGATATCGATTTGGTAGCATGTTTTGTTTTATAAACATGAAACAATGATGGTTTATATTTAATTTACCTAATATTTATTACAAAATATGAAAATATTGTCATAATTACTTCATGCAAACTCAAAAACTAAAAATTCTTTGATGTAATCTTTGAGGATATTCCGCAAAAAAAAAAAAAAAAAATAAATAAATAAATAATAAAAATCTTTATCAAAAAAAAGAGTTATTATTACTGAATGAACATACAGGTGGTTAGTTACGCACGATTTCAATAGTAGGCCATCTAATGCCGGTGAGATTAAAAGCTCCTAAACTGATTAAGTATATCTATTTTAAATCACTAGTGGGTCCTTCACACATACTTAACTGTTTAAATATGTGCATACTCCACTACAAAATAAATGGTCCCATTGGTTTTATTGATTACCAGACCTTTCCTTAGTAAACACAGTAGTGGGATTCACACATTGATGTAACCAACACTTCACATCGACCACTTACGGGTACTTAACGGTACAACATTACTGATGACAGAATTTGACTAGTTATTAGAATCTACTCGAGTGATGAGAAGTGACAAACTTCAAACTGAAACCAAATTGCACATTGGACATACTGTAAACCAAGTCTCTTTCGCGTGCGATTCATCTTCGAGAATTCTGTAACTTCGCGAAAGTTTATCTCTGCGAATTGATATCTACATGTGTTTAACTGAAAGCAATTTCTGTTTGATGTTATTGGCGAAAGGACTTCGCCTTGATTTGAAACAGAAATCGCGAAAAAGATTATGTTTCCTTTTATGGTTTGAACGTGTTATTATGGTAGTTTAAGGCCCGTTATATCATAAAACTGAGAATGCATTCCGTAAGCCGCTTTCAAATTTAGACTGATATAGGCATTGCGCCTGGCGTCTTATTCTTTTAACAATACCTTGTATTTTCATATATTAGTATTGTTAATAAAATATTTTTGAAATGAAACATAAAAATACAAAATGTGAATAGGCTTCACCACAATCTTCTCTTTACGAAAGCAACATGAAGCTTGCAACAATGACGAATTTTAAGAAGATTGTTATCCATTCATTAGGCAGTTTCAATGTGGTTGAATAAATAGATATTAACACATATTTCAGCTGGTTCATAACGTGTTACTAACATAATTGTGTTAATAAATATGGAGGAGGTTATACAATTTTCTAGCCATACACTTTCACAGTCATTATAGAACCCATTATTGTCAGTTTATTATGAAGTTTTAAAAGTATTTTATATCAAGTCTTTATTTCGCGAGCGACACATTATTCCTAAAGTTCTTATAAGTAATTCAATGACCATTACTACAACAGCGACAACTTTAAATATTGACGATGTTTATGTATCAATCTCTGCGGTACAGGAACATGTTTACTTTAACATATAATATCTTAATAATGGTACAGAGTTTTGTATTATACATTTCTTACATTGAGACTTTTTACATTTAATTGAAAAAAGCCTTTCTGATCAAAGCTATATACACAGCGGTATTGATTAGCATGTCTCAAATTTCAACTGGACTGGCTATGTAAATATTGGTTTCCAAAATTATATGATAAGTACTAATCAGAACTATTATCCACTCAATTATAAGCCTGTGCATTCAATTTACTGAAATCCAACACAATACGATAAATCCTTCGGTGTAGTAGTTTGGTGTGGTGAAAGTTATTTTCCAATTACTCATAAATGAAGTGTTTGACAAAAACACTCTCTTCTTCTGCGGGACTAAATAAGCCAAACATGTTTGGCAACTAATAACTGAGATTATACAAACCGTTCAGTTACTTGAATCAAATCATTTCATAACATAATAGTCACTAATGTAACACTCCATTGTGATGAAATTTGAGAGTTGAGGTTTTACCATTTCAATCACTTATTACTCCGCACTTTATTACAACATTTATTATGTGTGTTTAGACATCTATATTTTTAAAAGAAAAAGTAAAACCCTAACATCTTATTAAAGCAACCAAGCCATTTCAACTTTTCTGGAATGCTAAAAGCAAAACCAAATCGCTAAAAAAGAGAATGTAACCATATAGATACTCATACAAATCTATGATTTTAAAATACATACGATAGATTTGATGGTTAAATACAAATACAATGGCATATGTTATAGTGAAATAGAAATAAACGTAAAGCTTGGGCGTACAGCTTCATAGACCAATCAAACCAGTAACACGTTTGACAAAAACTCAACTGTTGTGCAGAATATATAAATATAAATATATCACAAACAGTATCTATTAACTCTGTTTATTTTAGGTAAAATACAAAAAAAGAATGGTTTTATAGTGATCTGTTATTTTCTGAATATTGGACCAAGCTATCGAAATAGAGTCAAACAAATGTGCGTCTGTTTCTCTAGAGAATAGAGATAATTTTGGTTTACTTTACATAAAACAAATACCATATAACTGGTAATTGTATTTTTGCAGGTCAAATTTTTACGATTTGAGCTTAAAAAGAGAAAACAGAAATTTAGCGAATCAAAATTTCGCGATCTGGCTACAAAAATATTTAACAAATCATTTTTTTCACATTTATAGCGATGGGCAGAGATATCGTCTAAATCTAAATATCAACCGTGCAAAAATAACTGGTACATATGTTTATGGTAAATTTTACCTGATTTCGCATTAACAGTTGTTTTAGCCTCGAGTACGACATGTAGATCTGCCACTTTGAAGTGAGCTATGATAGAGTTGATACCCGTTTGGTATAGACCTGGTATATAGCTTGTCCAGTTTTGGACAGAGACTGACCCCACCAGGACCTGCGAGTGAGTGAAGACGGCACCGTCGTCTGGAATCCAGGGTCCGCACAAAGAATTGGAGGTCTGGTCCAGAGGACAGGAATGGACGTTGACATGGTGGACACAACAGTTGATTTCTGTTGCGGTTGTGTAGTCGGGGCAGTTGGTAGTCTCACACCATGTCTGTGCTGCTGTGGCATCTCTGTGTAGTAACACAAGATGGCAGACATGCATTGTATAAACTTATCACTTCATCGGAAATATGTTGCTTCATTATCGGATTCATTTGCAATGTACATGCGTGATTTTGTATCAAAGGATAAATAAAAAAATATCTGACGAAAAAGGGCAACCACTAATATTAACACAATTCTGGTTGCCTCAATAATTTATGACCTTAATATTGTATATATTACAAAATGAAATGCTAAATAATCATGTACGAATATGCAAGTCATGGACAGAATCTTTTAAACAGATTGATAACATATATGAATCGACATTCCATGACATACCATCAAAGTCCTTCGATGATTGATGGTGTAAAGCAAACTTGAAATAAACGTTATTCATTTTCAAGTCAGATTGCAATATTGGTTGTAAACAAAAATTGAATCATATCGTTAATATAGATATGATGTTCTTTAAATCATTGGTCTGAATATATTCAATAGCAAAGTCATTTGTAAGTGAGGAAGTCAAAACTTAAGGTTATGTACATTGCGTTTTGTTATCACTTATGTATACATATCTCATATCGTAAGTGAAAAACAGTATAATAACTACTAATTAGCTGTTCATTATTCTGGATATGCATATTACAGAGTTATCTGTCCTTGTGGGTAGGTATTGAATGTGACGTCACGTGTTTACTTTAAAAAAATGACTTTACTCACAAAATAATAACGTCACAATGGATACCAAATCACAAGGGAGGTAACTCTGTGATATGCGAAGACAGAATATACTTACGTGAATCCTGTTCCTCCAGCACTACCGAAATATCCGTTGTTGATAGCCCACGTATAAAAAGTGGAATCTAGGCTCAATGCGTATGTGACATTGAAGGCGGCGTTTTCTACCACGTCTGTAGGGGGAGGGACGAGCCATTCTATCGATACTCCTTTTATCACAAACAATGGAAGTATTAGCATTCTATGACGTGTAGTAGTTTCATCAGTTCACATGCAGGAGAACACAACATCACAATGATTCAGGAGAACACAAGACATCACAATGATGTATGCATCATAAAAGATGACGCGAGTGGTTATTACACTGTCAATAACATACATCTAAGAGACATCAATCTTATCCGCACATTATTACCTTAATTCTGTAAAATAATTATGAAACTTCCAATTGTGAAATGATTAGAAACATTATGTGTGCATATTTGGATTATACATGTGTATATAAAATACAAATTTTGTGATATATGCCCAACAAATGAATAAATTTAGTTTTTTCTATATTTTTAAAGGATATAACGAAAGTCAAATGCTACAACCTGAACATGTAATGGGGGTGGGGTTCGCAGCTGATGCTGATGACGGCCAGCAATGATAAGGCGTATTCCCAAAACTGTGCCAACCATGTGTCTGATGGAAGAAGAGCTGCAAGATCAATATATTCAAATAAAATAATACTATCAGTGAATGGATACTGATATGGTCACAGATATATACATCATAGTGTACAAAACCATAGTGATAATACTACATAAAGAAGAAATACGAATGTACGTCATTGAAAAAATATATCGATTTTGTACATTATTCATGATCGTTTGCTCTTACTTCGTACCTTAAAGTGTTTGATTTTGAAGAGATTATTTCTAATTTTCAACATTGGCTATAGCAATTGTTATAATTTCACACCTTTATTAAAGTGTGTGTACACCTGAACTATAAAACGGTCTGATATGACTCTTACGCCTCGAGATGTAAGCACATTTACTCTTTTGATTTGATATGACATGCTATGTTGGTGCGAATATTGAGATTTTCTTCCTGGTGATGAAAACCGGGCTGTTTGACGACCTGACAGGTCAATCGGGTTATGTATTCTAAAATGTTTAAATCACGTAAATCTACGTAGAATATTTTTGACATTACCTTTGGGTGTTAGATATACGTAAATATGCCTTAAATCTACTAATAATAGAGATTAATAAGATTCAATCTAGAAAGTGCGAATATTGGCTACTTGGTTAAATAACCCTGTTTATTTTGCTAACGTGCGATAGTGTAATTTGAAAACATCGAATTAATAGATATACATTATAAACACATTCTCGATATTATCGTAAATGACGAAGAAAAGAGTTCGTTAAATCGTTCTATTTACCAAAGGAACAAACTCTTTCTATAATAAAATTTCCCGGATACAACAGGCGACGAAATACCGATAGTTCCATGTGGAAAAATGTTATTTTCCTGTGCCCTTGCAGATGTTTTATTGAAAGGAAAATGGTCAGTTACTGGTCGAAAACGAAAATAAGAGAATCCAAAGAAAGCAGGAAGCAGGTTAGTGGGACCACCATGTGTAAATATTTAAACCAAACATAGCGATCAATAGAATGGCAATGAGGCTACCGCAAATCAGGGTGAGCATTTTTTTTATTTGAAAGAAGTATTAAATGGTTACATATGCACAGCACTGCTTATTAATGCTTAGTTTGTAATTCGAATTAAGATGGTCCTATATCGTTCGATTTTTTCATTAAAGATAACACTCAATATAAGGGCCAGAATAAAACGTAAACATGAAATCTGAGAAAAATTCCATCACATGTTTTTGGAGAAATAGCAGGAACAAACGTTGATTAGTTTAATCACAAGACCACTAAAAGAAACATTTGTATGCGAAAAAAGATCCCTTGAACTCTTTCTGGAAAACAATGGTTACAACTAAACTTATCAATGTCCAATATTCACCTTTTGATCAAGCTGATTCCATTACATATTGATTACATGCATTAAGCATGTTCGAGAAGCAAGGAAAATGTGTGTATAAAATTCTATTATATTTCCGTTATTACTTAGAGAAAATAAACTTCAATTATCCAAATCTAAGATGACCACCGTTCGTACCTGTTACTTTCAGATAGGCCCAAAATCACATTATACAAAAAATGATATACACGAAATTCAAAACTCTGTCAAAATCCAAGGTGGTCACTTCTCTGCATGATTTCTTGTTTGGAATAAAAATGCATGACATATCATGATAAAGGCAAAAGGGAACGTACATTTCATTTTTTAAGATTCAAGCAATAAAAATGCAATGCATTTTGGGAAAAGTGATATCAAGCTATTTAAAATCCATCTGGTAACAATAGATATGCTAAAAGCTTGATTCAGAATTAATGAACTAAATTGAAAATTCAGTGAAGTTAATTTTGTCACATAACCACGAAGCAAAATGTTACAAAAATATAGTATTCTACATAGAGACAGGAGTTCCAAATATATGTCATTGAATACATTTAAAAAATACAAATATATATTAATATTGAACTATAAAATATGTGAATAAATTTGTATCCCAAGAAAATATACACAAATTGAATCAATATCTGTAAATCGGCCATATACCCTCGCAAATAAAAACTCGAAAAAACGATAGAATGCAAGTCGTGAGATAATATACACGTATTAACTGCAACCGACTTATCAATAATCAGTTTTAATTATCAGCAACGAAACTGCTGAACTCTAACATATATTGCGACTTTGATACGATCTACTCCAACAATGTCGGTCAACTTAATAAAAAATTAACAAAACGGTTGACTACTTGTCATACGATTCTTAATATGGTAAGCTAAAATGTAATTGATTTGTGAATAAAATAGTTCACATTCCACATTGGTACGGGTTAATATGATTTTAAAATATGCAGCAATTTAAAGACTTTCAATAGACGTCTTAATTGTACAAAATAAGACATTTATTGTTAAATAAAATAAATGCTATTTACGTCACACTCAATCATTCTTGTTGCCAATATATCTAACTAAAAATGAGCAGCTGCAGTATTGATCAAACATTATATTTTCTAAAAGCATTTTACAATGGATATATATTTCATTCAAAACAGCAATTGGAAAGAGGAAAATGGAAAATGTTGAAAACAAAACAGAAATGTATACTGAAAACATAATTCAAACTCTGAACTATTTAAGTCAGTGTAAATTATTTAAGCATTGATGTCACTATTTTTTAACTTCATCGTGTTATGAAATAAATTTTGTTTGCAAACTGTGTGAATCCGCGCGAATATTTACATTTGATCACAATTTTATGATGAAATCCAAGGTATTTTGCATCTGTGATGAATTAATCATTCGATATCGTCAAGGAGGGAACAGCAATTTGAACATAGTTTTCCGTGATCGCTGGCACGACAATTGTGACGACACAATGATAATAATGTCATAGACTATATGATGAGCTAGGTAAGGTTACATAGTGGAACTGCAGTGAAAATGTAAAAATAGGGATTTAAACGGAAACTCTAAAAAAAGCAAGCAGAACAAGCAGAAAATGATGGTATGCTTCGGATGAATAGCGGAAATGACATTAAGTTACTAAATAACATAGACTTAAATGACATGTCATGCTATACAAGTTTTATTTTTTCCAAATAAAACATATTTTTAAAAGAACATAGCCAATTAGTAGAAACTATATACACGTATAAAATGTATGTATAATAAGATATTGGCAAGATAATAAAAAAACGTATTTCGTAGTTCAGGGATGAAATTAACCTGACAAATTCCCTCAAAATCTACAGTACTAATTCTCCCTTGCTGCCAGGAAGATACACAAGATACAAAATGTAGCTGTTTTAAACAGCAGAATCAAGCCATCTACTTTATCAATAGATTCGCGATAATTTAGACTAATTAAATTACACGATTTTCATGAGACATCACTTAAAACAAGAGTGTTCAATATCAATGTCGTTTGAACAAATCGGGACGAAATATATCCACACAAGATGACTGATCATTGATTTCACTTACGACTAGACTATAATAACAAGTTTATATACGGATAATGACTAGGACAATCTCTCGCCTTTGGGAATAGCCAGCTAAAGCGGTAATACTCTAGACAATAGTCTTGTTTATATACATATTTAGAAACATAACAAGCACGTTTGTGCTGGAAAATAACATCGCTATATTGACATGATGCTGTTTTGTGTTAGTAGGTTTCGATGTAAACATCCTATTCTCATTTGAGACAGGTTATTTTATATGAGTAGCCATGCAAACCATAACATTGTTGTTATATGCCTCCATTCATTCGATCATAATTGCTCTTTTGGTGCCTGGTTACCTGATCATTCGTTGATAAAAATATTATATCTAGTATTAGTCCAACTTAGTTTTATACTCGGGCGTTATCTTATTGAAGTTACTATATGACTTTATGATACTTATTAGCAAGAAATGTATTGGAGATTTAATTAACCGTTAAATGGACCATTTTAACCTTTCAAATGAGGCGTTGTTGCTTTATGAACGCACATATCAAATCCTGTAAAAAAAGCCCGTGGCCATACATTATATAACCTAGTGGGTTTGTGTGAAGGTCTTTACGGAAATTTTATCTTAAATATTGAACAAACACCACATAGTATTTCTACGGTGACACAGAGATGACAAGAACACTTTTTTTAATGTAGGACAAAAAATATTTTATTTTATACAGTGTGAATTTTTTTTTTATTCTCCGTGCTGACGTAAAACGTTTACTTAAGCACGTAATAAGTTTTACGTGAGCACGTAATTAAGCATTAAATTGCCTTCTTGGGGGAATTTATAATCCTAAATTCTCCCAGGATTGCAGACAAATTGAATGACGCGCGTTAGCGCGAGCACGTGAGCACATGAAAAGTTTTACGTGAGAACGCACATTGGTAATACGTTTTAGGTGAGCACGTAAAAGAAAAATCACACTACATAGGATAAAATATTTTAGTCCTATATTAATTTTTTTTTCGCTTCAAATCTGTGCCGCCGTATATTTTAGTACAGGAAAAAAAAACAGAAAAATGAAAATTGTCGTGTACCAAACTAAGATCACTGTGTGACCTACATTTTGATGTTTAACCTGTACCAAAGAAAAATCTTCCATGGGCTATATTTCCTTCACTACTTGTCACTGGAACTAAAAAACTTGGCCATTATTTCATAGGTGAAGATAAGTCTATAGCATTCTAACTTTTGTCCCTTTGCAAAGAAAAACCTTCTCAGGGCACCTTTTCTTAGTATATGTCGCAACTAAAAGAGAATTTACTGATCTATATCATTGCATCGATTGAATATTTGGCCTTTTACCGATTTACTGATTCGCTGTTGTTGTTGATCATTTCGAGGTTTGATTAAGGATTATTAAATAGACAACCGCTTCATGTTTCACACGCGTTTCAACTTTCGTTCGGCATCTTTTTCATCCAAAGAAAATCAATATCATAGAATTAAGTTAAACCGATACGATAATGGAACGATATAATTTACTGTTTTTTCAAGCATTGGTATTTCTTTGAAACTAAACCAGTATGTGTACAATTGGATCGAATCATTCTATTTAAGTGCTGAACACACCAGATGGATTCGAAACAATCTATATTTTACATTAGGATAATGATGGCAGCGTCTTAATGCGGATTAATACTATGGATGACTGAATTCAAATCAATACAATAAATAATTAAAATAAAAAATAAACAAACCAGACACCCAGATACAATGCTGTAGTAAAAGGAAATATCTACATACGTATTTCTCGATTATAGAGAAAAAGTTAAAATTCAAGTGAACATAACAAAATTATATTATTTTGTGTCCTGTCTTTGTTTTGCGGTTCTTTCACAGCGCTACAGCTAGTGCATTGGGGAAATAGCTCTTATGTAGTCTGTGAAAAAAAGGATAATCTTAAGATAGAATTTTCTATATACATGTACTGATTTATTAGTCGGGTGCGGAGCGGAGAAAAATCCAACTCTACACTTCCAAACCTAGGCCTAAAAGTGAATATACAAGTGATACAAAATTATAACATACAAAACATACATGAACAAACATGTAAACAACACTTAGTCTAAACGTGATATACAATAGTCGCTAATTAACTGACGCAAGGGTTACCGGCATTGAGAAGTGCTAAGAAGGATTAGCTAAAAGATATATCACTATAAAAATGGCTTTTATATTTAAAATGAAGCTTTGTGTTTTACTTCTAAACTTAGAATATTAAGTATGTTCGAATAGATTAAAGCCAATAAATAATATCACAAATGTCCGAATATGAACCTGTCATACAAATGTCCGAATAAGAACTTGCCATAAACCGCTTGACAGTTCGAACATACTCGCATCCTTTCGCGATAGGATCGTATCAATAGTAAAATGGCAAGATGGCAACGGGAAAATACTCTTAAGGAATTAAATATTTTTATTAACAGCAAATATTCGACTTTGCAGTTTGAAGCATATAATGGTATTTTCATCGCTTATAAACATGTAATATTCAGTTAAATAGTAAGCTAGTTTTGGTTGACTAGTAATAATGTGGCGTAAATTAATATAGGAAACAGACCAGTACACTGCACTATAATTTAAATGATACATGTAGTTGAATGCACTTATTTAGGAGTATACACACATTTATATAACATTTGTCACCTGAGCGAGCAACTACTATAGTATCGTTAATTGCACACACCATCCAATTTCTTTTAAACCCATCCATTATTTTTTCAAATGACATTTATCATCAAAATCACCAACACATCATTCTAAGCCTTATTGCATATCCAATTAGTGGAAAGTTTATGTTGCCAAAGTATAAAAAGCTAAATTAACAAAAATTTATCGCTACACAAATATACATGTCAAGATGAACAGTTCCTTGCACGTGGTCAATGCATAACGAATCGTAATGAATTTTGAAAAATTTCAAATCTTGATTGAAATAATTAAAAATTAGAAAAGAAAAAAAAAATAATTTTGAAATATTTAACACTTACAGTGAGAAGAAAGATGAACTCTGTCCTCACTTCTTCCATTTATAACTGGTTGGTATGTTTCATCTGGTCGTGATGTCGATTGTCTGTGGCTCTGGCAATTCCTCGTGGGACAATTCTCGTGGTCGATCAGGTAGTTTACTTGTGCTGTAGGATACGTGCTGAATGATCTTTAATGAAGGTTTGTCCAAGCGAATCACAAATCACACTCTCCCAGTCAGATTTGTTGATATAAATGGTATAAATATTGATCCTTAAAAACCGTATATCGCCTATGTATGACATATTATATACAATATTTGTTTCATGGAGTCTTGCTGAAATTAAGAATAGTTTACCAATAACTGTGTACAATAAAACATTCTTCCTCGCCGCGTATCGGTCCCTTTAACCAAGCGTCCACCTTTGTCCAGAAGTTCATTTGCTTTATTTACTTTACACTGGTATATTTTCTTTGCTTTGCTAAACAGTGAGAGTAAATTGACTGGGCTAGAACGTCCCCATGTAAGGTATATTGTTAAATATTTCAATTTGATGAAAACAAATTTTCTATTAACTACACACTCCAAAATTAACACGTCACAATACAGACATTTTGGGCGTATTGTACACTCTCGAGATTTAAGTAGTTTCAACTTTTGATTTCACTCGACTTCATCCTTCAATAAGCATACCTGTTTACGTGTTGACATAAACTTTGTATCGGTAAAAACTTCACGCCTGTTGATTATTGGAGTGCGTGCATTGAAAACTTAACCAAGAAGATTATCGTAAATGGTTTTCATTTCCGTTGTGTTAAGTCATAAATGCATGATTGTTGCATAATTTTGATATTTTCGATAACTTAATGGATTCGTGTGGTCGCTACAATACTAGGTCGGCAACCTGTTAATAAGTGTATGATGTAACATGCAGCGTGATTTAATTTGTTACTATATGACTGCATTGTATCATGCATATAGCTGATATTATAATTCCGTTTAATTAGATTGTACCAATATGGAAATATAAAGTAACGCAAGGACGAAATATCTAAAATAACTAGTTACTTTGTGAGAGTAAAGTGAAAATCGTTACATCAAGATATCATTTTAATAGTTTATAGGCAAAAGCGAACCTACCAGGTTCGCTTTTGCCTATTTTAAAGCACATATAACAAAAAAAAAATAAACTAATTATTACATAGTTTTGTGGTGACAAAGAAACAGTAACTTTTAGGAAATCGGTTTTAAGTAGATATCTACAGTTACATGGCAACCATGCGAACCAACTGTTTCCGAATACGATGCAATAAAGTATGTAATTATGCATAATAGTGAGAATTCCATGTGGAGCAGTTGCCAGGTACTGACCGCTTGTCGATGGTTTTTCTCACCGCGTACTCCGATTTTCTTCCATCAAATCTGGCACATCCCTACATGACCCTGGCTATTAATAGGACTATAAACTAAATAAACCAAAATTGATATTTTTTACGCAATAGCATTGCACATTCATGCTGATCTTGGATTTTATCTCATTTTGCATAACAGGTATTAAAGAATATGACTTTTCTTTGAAAAACACCTTGGGTTTTCTTATACAGTATTGTACTTTTTCAAATATATCCATTTTTGTTTTCCCTCCATGTTTAAGTCATCTGGAAAGAAAGGCTGCTGAACCTACATGTATGTGTCAATATATTTGTTTCAAATCGGAGTTAGTCATTGAGCAAAACCATATAGGCCTAGTTGATAAATTTGAAGGAATAAGTTTGGCACAAAATGTGGTAGACTCATTCTAGGACAGTTGTAGTAAAAGGGAAAACTTAACCGCTACTAGAAAAGATTTTGTAGAAATGACCAATCCCTGGACACCATTTAGTAAAAATATAGGCAACTCATTTTAACAATTTTGCATTTGCGAAACTTCCAAATAGGAAGATTTGTGTGGTCGCTACAACCTCAGGTTGGCAACTTTTAGTTTGATGTAACATGCAGCGTGATATAATGTTACTATATAACTGCAATGTATCGTGCATATAGCAGAACAACATTTTTTCGCGTGCGATTTACTTTCGCGAATTTCACTATCCAAATTATTTCACGAACGTTTATCTCC
Organism: Argopecten irradians; assembly: GCF_041381155.1. Lineage (NCBI taxonomy): Eukaryota > Metazoa > Mollusca > Bivalvia > Pectinida > Pectinidae > Argopecten > Argopecten irradians. The sequence goes on from NC_091139.1 coordinate 36,488,849, forward strand.
GCGAATACATAATTTTTAAAATACACATTAAACTAAATATTTCGATATATTCTCATTCCGGGAAAATTAACCTCCGCGAACCTCTTTTGGAACTGAAATCGCGAAATTTAATAGCCGCGAAAGAAAGTTGGTCTAGTGATGAGATTGTACCAATATGGAAACATAAAATAACACAAGAACTAAATATTTAAAATAACTAGTTACTATGTGAAAGTAAATTGAAAACCGTTAGAGGTAAGAAATAGAGTCCCTTTTAGTACTAATATTACAATATTAAGGTGGGCGATACAGGGGCGAGTTGACAAAGCAGCTTTTATTTTCACTTCTACGTACAATGTTACATTCTACCTTCACTTCATCTTTCTATTCTAGATTCAAATTAAGATGATAACTGCATTTATATGAAACAATTTGGAATCTTGTTTCCGTCAGTCTTGGATGCCCTAATTAAATGTAAAAGAAGACGTGCACACCAAGTTAACAGCTAACAGATATTTTTTTATTTTAAACAACAGTTATATCTTTGCATGTTTAAATATCGGAAAAAAATTCCTCAGAATGAATTGAAAATATCTTATATTGGTATTCCTTCACAAATAACAAAAAAATAAGATTTGATCATGTGACAAAATACTGTTACATGCAGAACATGATATAATACATAAATACAATAATGAAACTATTTATTAATAAATATGGACAAACATAAACTTAATAAATGAGAATGTCATTGAAACCACAACATTTATCTCCGCCATGACATTCATACCTTATAAAGTTTATTGTAATCTACATAATTCTATATTTCCTTTTACTTTGTAACTTATTTTTTCCTCAACGTTTATTGTATTACTGATAGCTCTGTCATAAAGAGCTTTAATATGAAATGATTCATTTACACCATAAAATATCAAGTTTAATCACAACGATGTAAAATATCTTATCATTATAAAGACATCACAGGTATAAGGCAATCCAGCTTACAAGTACCGGGTACATGTCATAATGTATTCCTCTAACGATAACAACAAAACTAATTATTTACATACATGTTTTTGACATTATCCATATGATTGATACATAAAACAGCATTATGTACAATAAGATTTGAACAGAAAACTCGTACAGTTATAAAAGTATAAATCATCATAATACAAAATAACAGACATTGAGCATTACAGTTATATGAATGACGCAATATAAATATGGATATAATCATGTCCTTCTAAGTTTATAACAACATTATTTACAACCTAATTATTCTGTAAAATCCTTTGATGTTCAAAAGCAATGTCACGTTTTCTAAAAGTCACACTTAATCACCCAGTACATCACGTCCCCAAATAGGAAGGTTCATATTCTACCCAATCATTGTGTGAAGACTTCTCCTCATAGACGTTAATTCCTGTCTTTGCTGAAAAAAACCCCAAAAACACCAATCAATTTCAGGTTATGCAAATAATTGTTATGAAAATATATCTCTTTAAACGTTGAAACAAATTCTTTCCCCTGTTTCATAAATTCAGTTAAATTTCAAATATTGACAAACTTACTGCATCTGCAAGTAACTTCTTTTCCATAACGGTCAAGTCCTTCTTCATTGCATTTTTGAATGTTTTCTGAAATTATTTACCATATAACCATTAAATGCGAGTTTTAATGTGGGAATTAACATTTTGAACACTTGATATTACACCCTATATTGTGATTAAATAAAACAAATAAATACAGCGATAAAAACAAATACGTGCAACTTTTTAAAGTTCATAATTAAGAATCACTTAGAACTGATATATTTATCTCACTAGAAAGATTTGTATGTTTTTGAGAGAAATCTAAAGGATCTCTGATCTATAAAGTGCTTCCATACATACCACGGTATTAGAAATCATTGTTCCTAATAATCGTTACCTGCTGGTTGGACTCATACTGGTTCATATGACACATGCTTGCAGTGAAGTCCATCTGCATTCTTTTCAAGTTTTCCAATCTAGAGACATTATTTAAAATCAAAATTAGATCTAGTGCAACGTAAAACAATAACACCTTATTTTCTACATTGATAGTGTTTCAAATACCCTTTAAAATAGAGATAGGGCTTAAAATATTCAATTATAGTTTTACAATTTTCTATGAATTTAGGCTACAAGAAACCACATTTGTCGATTTATTTTTAAGGACATTATTATTTTGATGTTGACAAACAATGAATTCTTTTAAGTATTATAAATAAAACTATAGTGTTAATAATCTGGAATCATGCAATGATATTTTTATTATCTTCATAATTTTATAATCTCATTTTTATCACACTGTATCTCTTTTTACTAATTGTACCTTCGTTCTTGAGAAATCATGCAGTTATTAATAGTTTTCATCTGCTGCTGGAAAAAATCCTGGAAATAGACCAATTTAAAGGATTGAAGCATTTGAGATCCTCCATGTTGCATGCTATCATTGCATCAATGCCTGTGATTTAGTCTCTCAGGATTGCGAAAAAGTGATTAATTTATGAATACAATGTAATTTCTTCATGGAAACAAACAAGAATTAAAGGGAAAGGGATATGATGCCTGCAGTTTTAGATTGTAAAAATAGTTTCTATTTATAGTATCAGTGACAACGATCTTTGACCCCGAAAAGCAATCCAAATTAATAATTTTAATTCAATAAGTCTATTTTAATTCAGAAATTAATACAAAACCAATTGTAATAATCAGGATAAAAGGTCAAAATTATGATACTAAACCCTAAATATCTTGTACCACTGTCAGAGTGGATAACATGAAATTATAGCAATCTTACCAAAGTTTTTGCTTCAGTATCTTCCAGAATTTTGACATCCTTTGAAAGTTCAGTCAACTCCGACATCAATTTCTTCTCAAACCGTTTCAGTATGTTTGACCTATATCCAAATTCAATTTGTATTCATTTCGATTATAGGAGTTAAATGTAACTATATAATGCTTCATTTTTAATTAAAACATGACATTTTGATGACATTACATCAGAACATTACTCAGGAGACTTTGTCGAGTTCAGTGTAATCAGAGAGCTACATGTAGTAACATTGTTAAACTTGATGACTTATTTCCAGTAAAGTAAGTATTACCTTCTTTCTGTTGAGTCTGTAAGAATGTTTCTTAAATGCTTCTGACTAGACTTCATAGCTGTTTTTGCCAAGACATCTAGACAGTGTTGTTTTTTCTTAAAGAAAAGTAATTTAGGTGAAAACACATCTATCCAACAATTGTTCTACTCATAATATTATGGATTATCTAGACAAATGTTTTCAGTGTTTTTTGTTGGTTTTTTTTTTAATCTTTTCAGATAATATCCATGAGACAAAGGAACACTGAGTTTTTATTCAGTATTATATGTTTTCTATTTTCAAATCCTTCATTAAATTTATCCCAGTTAAGTTATCTTAAAATATGAAAAAGGTATGTATTATGTGTATTTGAATACCAGAAATATCTGTTGGGACAAAGAATATAAATTTTCAAGAAAATACAAAGCTTTGAGTATACCTGCATTTGCTTCTTAAAATCCATTCCAAAAGCTTTGACAATCATGGAAACGCCAGCATCTACACCCATACTTTCCAGGTGACTCCTAGATCCGCCTAACATCTCATTTGATGTTGTGTTATATAACTGTGGTGAGGAGATGTGTTCTGGTGTAATAGACGAGTCATCCTTGTCTTCATCATCACTACTACCAGTGATTTCTACAACAGCTGAATATTGAAACTTTTTTAAACAAGACACAAAATATATCAACAATTAGTTTAGAATTTTATATCCATTCTTATAACATTCTATTCTGGAACTTTAAACTATGATATAATTTCCAACGCATTGACTCAACATTGATCAAAATTGATACCTTTTCATGAAATTGAAACAAGCCATTTTTCAGTATAAGGACCTCTTCAAGTCTTGGAAAAATCGAATAAAATACAATCTTAAACACATTTGGCAATATGTGTACACATTTAGATACAAAATTTGATGATTGTATGGATTTGTTTTAATTTCTTTGTCAGAAGGGTGTTTAAGGATGGTCTCCTCTCCATACTGGTGCAAACATGCACATTATGAAACTTTAATTATACACGAGTCTGTTACCAGTTCGGTACAAATAATACCTTTAAAGCCAGAACTAAAAAGTCTCCTGGGTCTAAAGTGTGGCATCTCTACTTCGTCTGTAAGGTCATAACCAGCACTGAGATTGTCTCTGCACACATCACCCTCATCATCACAGTGAAATAATTGGTGCTTAGGTTAAGGATTATTCACTACTACTAGGCCAAACATGGAAGTTACTGAACATATTGTGTACTAATTTGGTTTGGTTGATATTTGTTTGTCCTATTAACAGAAAAGGTCAATTAAGGGTGTGCCAGGTTTTTAGAAATGGAGTAAGTCTGAGCGCCCTAAGAAAGGGCATACTTTAACCTTTACTTATTGCAGCAGAAATTCTAACGCACACAGAAATATGAGTTGTATTTAATATTGTGCTATATATACTATGTTACTTCCAATATGTCATATATTAATTATAAGGCAAAAGGATATGTCATATTTTCTCTTTAATGATGATCTTGAAGGCCTCACTTCTGTTGAAAATCCTGAAAGCCACCAAATGCAAATATTTAGTTTCAATTAAAGTCGTTTTTAATATATCTTAAAGCTCACAAGCAATCAAGTAAATATAAACTAAAACTGTTGCCAGAGTGGACGACAAATACTCCCGGCACACTGCACAAAAGTAATCACTAGCCTAAGGGTTAGGGTTCTGTGTACCAAATTTTATCAAAATCTATTGAGTAGTTTAGGAGAAGTTGTGTCTAGTTGTGTCTAAAGACAGACAAACGGACGGGCGGACACAAGGACAACCCGATTCCAGTATATTACCCCTTAACTTCGTTGTGGGGGGTATAATAAGAAATGGTTAGAATTAAAACTTTTAGCAAACTTTAATACATTCTTTGATCATATGTAACTGCCTTATCATTATCCATCTTATTTATTCCATTTTGTATTTTTAGCAGTAAGATGAATAGATAAAACGATGCATCAATCACAATATGCTACCTACCTGACACCAATCCTGAGAGGTCATCATTTTTTCTTTGTTGCAGTAACCTCTTATCTCTGCTTATGTTACATTCTCTATTGACTTCCTGTAATAAAGATCTCTATTTTAAATGGAGCCTAGCATGGTAAAATGCATTACAAATCAGAAATCAACAAAGCACAAAGTTATGTATATGATCTTTTCATGTAGTAGAATCAATAAGACATTTAGTGCCTCACCACTAATTGTTACAACATTTACAATGCCAACAGAAAGTACCTGCAGAGTTTGGATCTGTAAATCCTCAGGTTGAAAACTCTCTTGGCTACCTTCAGTATCTGAAATATGTTTTTATCAGTAAGTTAATGGCTTTCCATTCAAAAATCTACACACATTTCTGTTTCATTCCCCCTTAAAGTTACATATGAAATCTACTGATTCAAAGGCTGGAACAGTTCTGAATTTTAAGAGGTGAATGAGTTTAATATCCCAATTTTCATGGAGACACCCATTCACTAGGTTTCAAAACTTACATCAATTTTATGTACCACATGTTACAACACAATTTATTAAATTTATTAAAACTTGCTGGTATACTAGATCATGTGCTGAAAAATTTCACATGTGAATGCATGGGTTACCTTCAATGCATTTTAACATGACTTATACTTACCACTACAAGGAAGTGTCATCGGGGTCTTAATGCTACATATTTCCACATGATCTTCATCATTTATGATAAATTTAGGTGTTCTGAGAGCATTAGCAATGTTCTGCAAAAGAGAGCATATACCAAAATTATAACATATTCGGCCTACGTTATAGCACACAATACTGGTAACTTTATTTCAATATTACAAACAATTTTCTTAAACTCTTTCAATTGTCCACAAATTTACTTAATAATTCAATTTTTGATTATAATAGAAATAGAAAGTGTAAATGAGAAGATATGTTAAAATGTAAAAAATCCATAAGATTCTAAATTTAATTAGCCCCTTCCTCCACTCCTCATACTGGGGTTATAACAAATTCAATTCAGTAAGTTATTTTAGTTCAGAATATCAAAATGAAATATTCTATGTGAACTACAATTTTAATGATACACACGTATATAGACTTTATATATATGGTTATATGAATAAAAGCGGTCACAAGCCATGCTTATGAGGTCAGTGTGCAAGAACATGATTGAAAATCTTACGAATCTACTGTCATTTTTTCTGCATGTTGATTTTCTTTGTTTTTCTTTTCTCTTGTTTGCATCTTCAGATTTTCTGCTTGTTTCCTTTCTGCAAATAAACAAAACAATTATTTTTTAATATAACTGCTGATTGCAACAACAAGGACAGCGCACCTTAATATTAATTCTACATACGGTATTTGCATTTGATCTCTAATCCAGGAACAGCATATACAGGATATCAAGTTGCAAGTAGTTTACATTGATGTTTAAAATTAAAGTCAATTAAACAAACTGGTAATAAACTGACTACAGAAATACTATTTAAGGAATATCTTTTTATATGTAGAGCACTATATAGGAACTGTTGGCTTACAATCGAAAAACCAAATTTATCAGCAGAATTTGTTAAACATCAATCAGTCCAGAAACTGAAAGCCAGACAAAGATAAAACTAATAAATATCTAACAGCTTTTCGTATAAACTCATTAACAGTAAATCAAGCAAGTCTAAATAGAAATTTGACAATGATAATGGATAGATGGATGGAAAATGCCATTCTATCACAATGTATATTCTGTTGAGAAAAGTATTTATAACCAATGGCCTGGTGGGTCCAATTAAACACTTTGATCTCTATAAATAGATATATGTTTGTATTGATTGACAATATCATCTTTACCTTGGGTTCTCCATAGGTACATTATCATCCGACTCTCCAACAATATTCTGAAATACAACATCAGCAATTAGGTAAGGAAGCCTTGCTTTGTATCGCGTGTCATTTACTTAATAGGAGGAAGACGTTTTAATCACAAACAATAAATACAGTTCAAAGGAGAAATCAATACTTATGCGAGTCGTTGTAATTGGTATCATAACCATTAACCTACAGTCAGATATATCATACTACTTTACCATTAGAGTAGATAATAGCACAGCTTATGCACCAACAATTAATCCATTCAAGCTGCCATATTTACAAATGTCAGAATACACAACTGTTCAAGACATCTTACCTTGCAAAACTGGTTGAATTTGGTTAGAATGCTGTTTTCAGGTGGATATCCATCATCTACATTAATATCATCAGATCTACAAAGTCAAGGGTAAGGATATTAGACATCAACAAACAATCACTAGTTACCTTAATATCTTAGTCCTACGTTTATATAAATGTATATACATAAAATCTAAAAGCATTTTGGTCTTTACGCAAAATTATATATAAACTTTATTTATTTTACATCGATTGCAAAACAAGTTATAAATTGTACAAATCACTTTCGATGGCCCTAATGAAAAGGCGAGAGGGGTCTTAGAGTGGGGGGAAACCAGAGTGCCCAGAAAAACTCATGTGATCGAGTAGGTGACCCCTGACCTTTTCACGTCCGTGCTGGGGATCGAACCCCAGTCGGCTAGGTGAAAGGCCAGTGGCTTAACCACTACATCGCCCAATCACCATGAAAATAAGATAAAACAGATTCTAGACCTTTATAAACATAATGAAAGCCAAGGCCATTCATTTGAACAAAATTAGAAATACTTTCTCACTCCGGTTAAGGACATTGGACTAAGGTCAAATAGGGCCTAAATCGCTCACTTGCTTCTTGGTAATCCTATTTCCTTTGAAGTTGGCTAAAGGCATTTTTGGTTGGTCTTTACATAAAATTAAATAAAATAGATTAATTAAGCTAAAAATTTATAAATATCATAAATCTAGAATCAGTTTATCTAAACATGACACTGGTTTAACATCAGGTCTCTTGGCCATTTATTGAACTATTCATAAGGCATTTCATGTAATTAACATATTTAACCCTTAAGATTTAGAATGAATGTCAAGGTCATTTCTTTTAACAAACTTTGTAGCCCTTCATCCAAGCATGCTAAAAGTTTCTGGGTCACTTTCCATTTGAGAAAAGTTTATTTAAGAGAAAAAATTATGCCAGGACAGACGAGGGATGTCACACCACAGCATTTAAGGCCACTCAATTGCCCTTCGGACATATAAACAAATTTCAGTAAATATAAACTGAATATAAAACAAATATTGTTTTTGTTATTTTTCCCCACCATTACCTGTACAATTGATCATCTGACACTTCTGACACCTCTTCTGAGTCTACATTTTCAATTTCTTCTGTAAAGGTGCTCTTTCTGTTTGACCTAGATCCTTTATCAGCGTTTTGTTTCATTATATCTTTGGCTTTTGAATTGCTTTCCTGTTTTCCTTTGAATTGAGTATTACAATCGTCATGTACTTTTGAACTGTCTAGTCTAGCTCTTTTGGGTCGATTTCTTTGATGTGTGTGATGTTTGAAGCAAGGTAAAATATTATTTTCTCCTTGAAGTCGTGGAATACCGACATCATCGAAAGTAATTTCACACTGTGGAATCTTTAATGGACTAGAAGAGTCACGTTTAGAAAGACAAAGATCATCATGGTGATCAAACTCTTCATTTTCATTTGTGTTATAACAGGTGTTCCCATTGCCTCTCCTGCCTAAAAATCTTGCCATCAATCTATTAACATCTTTTCTAGTCATTTCTTTCTTTGCTTTCTCGTTCCGACTTTTACATGGTTTATCTGCCAATTTTTTGGGTTGATATGGAGATGATTGACCTGTGGAACAAACTGAATCTTGTTCATTGTCATTATCACTTATTACATCAACAACTTCTAGTGGTTGTTTTGTTGAAATTTTCTTTTTTCCTTTGATAAAAGCATTCTTATTACTATCACATATCTTAGCTTTCTCCTTGAACGATGATCCATTCATATTTTCTTTAGAAACCGATTTGTTTGTTTTCAATGAGGAATCAGATTTCTGGAGATGCCTTTTAAGTGGAGCTTCATTCTTTCCATGTTTGGCATTTGAATTATTCTTTTGTCTTTTCTTGCTATAGTTTTCAGACCTTTTCCAAGATATTTCACATTCCTTGTCAAAATCATACGGATCCCCAGCAGTAACATCCTTCTCTGGTGCCACGATTCTATCTGTTGCGGAGTATGACATTGCTAAATACACTCTGTTCTTACTGTTACCATATTCTACCTCACAAGACTTTTTCCTCTGAACACCCGCGGCAGACATACAAGCACTCTGTACATCATGTCTCTCGAATACTGCAGATCCTGATCTTTCCTTGAAGAATTTCCTCTGACTTAAAGATCTGATTGTATTTTCTTGTGAAAGATTTGTTGTAAACAAAGAGAGGGAATTATCATATGAACAATTCAATTCCTCATCCTCTTTGTTGTGTGGCTGTTGTTCCAATGGCTTCTTTTCAAAGTCATTCTCTATCTCACAACACTCTGTAGAAGAATCTGTGTCACCAATTATCCCTTCATCAAAACCCTCAATGTCTTTATCAGCATTTTCTGAAGGCGTTGTTTCTTCTGATATTTGTTTCCTAGGTTTCATATTTCTTCTTGCTGGCCTAGTAATATCAGGCACTTTGAAAATTCCATTGTATGTATTTTTTGAAGGTTTTCTACCCTCCAAAACTCCTTCATCAGTTTCTGGAGAAAGAGAGCTTTGTATTACTTCTATCTCATTGTCATTCTGAGATTCAAAGTCAGATTCTTTTTCAGCAAGTTTTCTTAGTCTAATGGACCTAGTATTTTGCTCCAAAGAGTCATCAGTACTTTCCAGGGCTGTCTGTCTCGCCTTCCTTTTCTCCCTTTTCTTGGAAGTGTGAGACATATTTTCTTGTCCATTGTCACTTTGTGTCTCCACACCGGTGCTAACATTATTAGATTTCTTTAATTTCTTTCCTGTTACTTTTGCTTTCCTTATATCACTTTCAATGACTAAACCATCCTCACTTTGCATGTCATCTTTACTACAGACAATCTGAGCATCATCAACTTCAATGTCCTTGTTGCCTCTGATAGGATTCTCCATTACCTGGTTTTCTGTTTTTGATTTGGGTTTTGAATCTTCTCTTGATTGTGCAGCCTTCCTTTTAGGTCTACTGGATTTGCCTTTGTTACTTTCTAATATGCGCTCTTTATTTTGTTCAAATTCTCTCAGTTGATCTCTTTGTTCATCATTTTCAAAATTGTCATTATGTTCTACAGTAGACACCCCATTCTTATTCTTTTCAGTAACCCTTCTTTTGTCTTTAGGGATACTCTCTTTCCCTAAATGTTCTATGTAGCTTTTATTTCCATCACTGTTGCTGCAATCTATGGAAGAAATAATTTCATTTTCACCATCGAAATTCACATCACCTGCCTCAACATTATCTAATGGTGTTGAAGCCAGAATTTGTTTGGTCTTCTTCTTCTTTCCTTTTTGTGGCTGTACATCCGAAGGGCATTTAAAAACTCCTTTGTCTCCTTTCCCATTATCCAAAGGTTTTTCATCATTTTCTGGCTCAAATGAACTTTGTATCACTTCCACTTCCCTATCAACTTGAGATTCTACATCAGATTCCGGAGCATTTGCCGCAGCAGTGTTAAGTTTTCTAGATCTTGTTTTTCTAGTGTTTTCCTCTGATGTAGTGGCTTTAGGTTTTTGTGCAGATTTTCTTTTCCTTTTCGATTTTTTACTTTCATTTTGTAGAATTGGTGCATCATTTGCATCACTAACTGTAACAATCTCTTCATCACAAGTCACTTCAATGTTACCTTTCTCACAATCAGACCTTTTCGTTTTTCTGTCCTTATTTCCAGATTTCTTTTCATGAATCATGACACTATCATTTTTACACTGTCTGACACTTTCAGTTTCATTTTGAATGTTATTTTCATGTTCAATAAGTCGACTAGTCTTTGCTCTCTTTCCAGTCCCAAAAGACATTCTCATCTCATCTACTTCATCAAAGTCATAAACATCCAAACCTGGTTTCTTTGAGTTGCTCTTCCTTGTTTGCGATTCTTCTGTCACTGTATTTTTCTGTTTTTGCTGTTCAGTTTGCTTTTTCTGATTTTCATTTTCAGAGGTTGTTGAAGCAATATCCAATACATCATAATCAGGCTCATGAATATCAGAACAGGTTAATGCTGTTTTTGTTTGTTTAACTATGTTTTTGTCCTGATCATGAGTTTTGTTTAACTTTCTATTTCGTCTTCCATGTCCAAATGTTACACTGACATCCATGTTTTGATTTAATCCATCTTCCACGTTTTCTTGGCCTTTGTTAGAATTACTGGCAATATCTGCTGTAAGTTCTTTTCTCTTTTTTCCTTTAGCTTGACTTTCCTTCATGCTTTTATTCTCAGCGGTAATACTTTTATTTGTTGGTAAATTTTGGTTGTCAGTTGCATTAACAAGGATTAAGGCAGCAAATTCTGGTTCAGGGTTTGAAATTTGACCACTTTCCATATTTTCAAGAGCACAGGAACTTTGTATCACATCAAGTTCTAAATTATCACGAATCTCCTGACTGGGTGTAGTATCGTTCATCTTCACTCCTTTGCCCTTTTTTGATTTCAAACTTTTCCTTATGCTTACTTGCTTCTTTTCATTGACATCTTTACAAGTGTCCTTTGTGATTTCAGCATTATCAAGATTAGCTGACTGTTCAATATTAGTATGTTCTGTTGATGACACTTTAGAACGTTTTTCTTTAGACCTTTTCTTTGAACATTCAACTTCAATATTACAGTCCTCAGAGAAAGAAAGTCCATTTTTTTCCATTGAGCAAATTTCATCAGATGTTTCATCATTGATCAGACTGTCTTGTGATTGGAATGCAAAGTCTTCTTTGTTAGCTTCTTTAGACATCTGTTCAACAATTTTCAGTGCATTAAAATCGGGCCCTTGGGTTTGATCCTGATCTTTAGTCGTCTGTTTTCCAGCTTTCGATTGTTTTGAAGTAGGAAAATTGGTTTTCGTCTTGGGTTGGTCAACTGTCTTAGGATTGGGAATGCCGGCAGCTGAAGTAGTGCTTTTTGTATTTTCTTGACTCTTTGTATCACAGGTTTTCTTTTTCTGCAGAGCCTTTCTTCTGTTATTGTCATTTACACTGCCTCTAGAAAAACAATCAAAAATGAAAATGAATGAAACAAAATGGTATAAAAATATTTGTTTCAAAATTGAAGCAACCCAAACTCAAACACTCAGTTTTTGCAATTTCCCATTTCCCTTGAGCTATTGTATATTACTTTCAATAGCTTACCTGTAGTTTCTATGAAATCATATAAAAATGTGGAGTTATTACCCTCATCAGCAAATTGGAAATCATGGCCCTCCCTTTGTTTACATGATTTTGAATTCCTAACCTCTATGGATGCTAGCAGTAAAATACACTTAAGTTTTGTTCATTAAGTCCAACAGTGACTTTTAAAGTTGACCTTTTGACTCAAGATTCAGTTCTAAGCTGTGTTTCCTCATAAGCTATCATTATATGAAGTTTCAATAAAACCCATAGATTCATTGTCAAGTTATCATCTGGAAACCACCAGACACACAGACGGATGGAGTCAAAAACCATATAGTCCCCTCCAGTTTTACAGGCAGAGGACTGGTGTGCCTTATCATATCACATTTTGTATATTATCCACCATTGTCTAATGGAAGCAAAATTGATTGAACATAATTATGAATTACCTCTGTTCTGCAAGTGCTTTAATGCTGTCAACTTTTCCCGGTAATGATTCAGTTGTGACAACCATTTTCTTTCCTTTTCCTGCTGCAGCTTTGATACCAGGATTTTCTTAAAAAAGAAACAGAAAAAATATCACGGCTATCATGATTTAAGTTCTTCTTTATATGAATAACGTCAGCATGAAGTACTACAGCAAAGCATATATGTATAACATCTCTATGAAGCAACCCGGTGATTTAAACAGTTCACCCAAAATAGAAAAGTCACCTATCAACATCAACAAGGAGTCAGTGTTAAAAATATTACTGTTAGCAAGAGTTCCCAGAGGATGATATATGTCTGACAATGGAAAGTGCTCATCAAACAATCAAAATCCAAGATGGGTGACTGTCAGCCATTTTATTAATGAATGTGGAGCCTACATATGAAATTAGAGAAAGATCCCTTTAGTACCTTGCGAGAAATAGCGATTACAAGCTTCAACTATCAAAATCCAAGATGGCTGCTGTCGGCCATCTTGTTGATTGACCAGTCCCATAAAATGCAATATGTACGACTAGGGTACTAGGAGAACTTATATATGAAATTAAAGTAACATTCCTTCAGCACTTTATGATATGAGAAAGAGTGGAAACAAGAATTGGAAAGACAGACCAAGGAAGAAAGATGATTTGAAAAGCCCATCAGCTGATGATACTCAACTCAGATCAAATGTCAGTAGATGGTATGTTTGATATTGCTATGGATATTATGAAACTTACAAACCTTGATCATCAGGGTTTTTTTCTAAATTTTCAGCAGGTGCCATTTTCTTCTTCAAAGACTTTTTGCTCTTAGTACCACTGTTTGGAGTCAAAATTACAACAGGAGTTTTAACTTTCACCTTCGCTTGACCTCGAATGGTTGGAGTTTTTGGGGTTGGAATTTCTAGAAATATACATGGTTGATATGACAGAGCAATAATCTCATCAATTGTAAGACAGTAGAAATTCTAAAAATTCAACCTGCATAATGTAATATACACATTATTTTGACAAATATACAAAGAAATAAAGTTATTTTTATGCATCAATCATACCAAGAAACTATCAAAGAATCATTACAATGGCTTATTGTGAAGCAAAAATTTAAAATAGTGAAAATTTTCAATAACAAAACAAATGTATTGACTTCACCTGCAGATTTTGGTTGAGCTGTTTTCATAGACTTCAGTTTTCCAAGACTGACATACGATACAGGCTCTGACACTTTAGACAGCACTGGACTGCACTGTTCATCAGAGAGTGCTGCACTTCCATCTGCACACATGGCTACCTCAGGTTCAGAAGTGGTCCTCAATCCCTGTGAGGGACAAGGCTGGAGATATTTCATAGCAATAGCCTGGACGGGTTCTGTAGTGGAATTCTGGGAACTGTCTATAACTATGTGTGTACATGGTACAGATACCTTCACCCTCATAGTAGTTGCAGGCATCGTGCACTTCGATGGACAATTCTGCTCAGTAAGATGGTTTTGTGCAGTTCCAATGTCTTCCTCTAATTCATCACAGTTACTGTCCTTTAAAATATACATATACTTCATCAAATATATAGCTGTATAAAGAATCATTACTATCAATTCACATAAAGGTTGGGGTAAAATGGACACTATTACCTTATGCATTGTATTTCACCTGTCTTACAGCATATAATATATATAATAACATCCATTATGCTATTTATAAGGTGAAATCCCAAATTTTATTTCATTTGTATAGTGAAATGAAACTTATTATTGTTCATAAATTAAGATCAACTGCTCATGAATTAAAATATAAAACATAATATTATTTTGTAGTTTTCATCATTGTAAACATTTTTTACAAGTATTATACAGACCATTTCAAAGTCCGGACTATCTGATCTTGCTCTCACACAAATTGCATTTGTAGGTAGGGAAACTTTTGGCTTCATCGACTGCTAAAATGATATAAATTCCCATTCATTTGTGATTTGCATACCTACTTATAAGAATGATTAGTTATCTTTATCTCATTTGATTAGAATAATGGTAGTGATTTTTAATGTCAAATTGACTCAACAAATAAAATTTGGTCAGAATTGTATTACAAACATTCCTTTAAAGTTTATTAACTCATGCTGATTTCCAATCAAAAGAAAATCTGACATCAATAACTACGATAAAAGGAACTTATATCAGTCTTCCATTTCTGCCTTACTAGAAATAGATGTTGTATGAAAGGCAATATGATTAAGACAACAATGTGTCATATATGATAACAGCCTGAAACTGAATTCTGCTTTAACTTAACCTTATTTCTTTCAACACCACTAAAAGGGTCGTTTTGATTAAATCTTACATAGAACTCAAAAATTTCAATTTTCTCCATGTTTACCTCCTTATCACACAGGATGCAATCAAAGTAAATCCAAATGTTCTAACTGATAGACATTCTGAAACAACAAACCTGTATGAACAGCTTTTCTTTGCCAAATGTTTGTACTGCAGCCTCTTCCATCCCCCATGCTCCTTCAAAGGTAAATGTCACTACCTTACCAGAGACACCCATTTGACTTGGATACAAAGTTGGAATAGAATTGGCCAGTTCAATCTCAAGATGATGCATGTCTTCTTCAGCTGCAAAAACAAAATAATAAATACAGAAAAATGGGTCTCAAGCCTTGACATACTTCACAAAGATGCTGGGTAATAAGACAAGTCAATGAAAACTTCAAAATCAAACTAGGAATCTAACATATCAGGAAGAACTCTGCTAAATGAATAATTTAAGCTACCAAGGTATAAGATTCTATCACAAGCAAGTGTTTATATACTACGGCTGCCGGGATACGACCGAAGCGTACCACAATATATTGTGATACACAACAGCTGTATTGTGATATGTAATGCAATATTTTGATATTGACATTTTAAATCATAAATGGTGTTTAATCTGTATTTATTCCATAATAAAAACCCTCTTTTCATAATACAAACATACAATGCTATTTAATGTAGTCTTAAATTGTTTTCGTCGTGTTGTTGAGTAATCAAAATGCTCCAATTTGATGTTCTTGTTTACGTTACATTAATATATTTGAGAAAATGCTAGGCTACAGACAATTGCAACCAAATAATGCAATAACTAAAAATGATAGTGTCTGCAAACATTTGCATATCAATTTTGAACCTAAATAATGAATGGATTTATGTACATTTGTCCTGGCAAAATAAGCATTACGATCGTGATTACCTTCAAATGGCTGATCGACTTGCAGTGTTGTTTTGACATATGTGTAGAAACTACAAAATGGCTGCGGATGATCATGATGAAACCATGCGTTCACTGGGTCTTAAATGTGTTTGGAGAATTCTTCAAGTATTGTTCATTGATGCAACAAATCAGCTTGACACTATTTCAGAAACTAGCCTAATGCCATATTGTTTATATTCAACATCATGCAAATGTTTGAATCATTTGAACGTTATACATGTTAATGACAAGCATTTGACTGACTCCACAATCGGAAACGAATGATAACAAAATCAATCATATTATCGGAAAGGAAAACAAATACAACTTGCTGGTTTGTAGTTTTAACAGCATGACATTTTAATTATATAACATAAATGATATTATTTAAGAAAAATATTGCAATACATCAATATACCAGTTAACCGCGGCAGCCCTATTATATACCAAAAAATTTTATCACTTACTGCCAACACAATAAAACCGCCACCTATCAGCATCGTCGAAGTTATCTAGAGCGTAACAATAGCATGCAAGGCAATCGCAACAGTACACTGATGTAGTTAGCAATCCAAACCGTTCAAGGTATTATTGTGTCGGCAGTAAAAGTAACAAAATAGTGATATTTTTCATGTTTATATCAGAGATGGTGACAAGTGATTTTAACTTCTGACATAACGACCTTGACCTGTGTCTCATTCTTACCGATTTATGGTCTGAAGCGAATAAGAAACACAAAATTTAACCTTGACCTTTGCACTTATGACCTTCACCGCTTTCAGTCAACTCCTTGTTTAGTTGTAAATCTTATCCTTTATAAGCTTAGAAAAAGACCCCATTTATTTTCAAAAAGTCACTTCCATTTATTCAGAGGGATCTCATTTCAGGAACATCCAGTGCAAACCCAGATAGGGCACCCATATATTCATATGGGTAGGGTCCTAAATACAAAGACATCCATGATTAAATATGTTAACTAAACCTATATTTTCATCGCCACAAGAATGGAAAGGTAAATATCTCCTCTACAAATCATTATGTGTCCATAGTAACCAGTATCGATGCATTTGATAGACATTATAGACATATTACAGACATTAACTCAATAATAGCCAAACTATAAACATTCATACCGTATTTTCCCTAATGAGGGCGCCGGGCGTGGGTAAATGACTGAGGGGGGCGCGGTTATTTGAGACCATTTTTAGATGGTTTTTTTTCTGAAACAGACTATAGTCATCTTGCTTTTAGTTTCGTATTTTTCTGAAAGTTATGATAACCAACTTTCGTTTTGAAGTCAAGTAAGTATTGAAATTACATAATAATGAAGAAATGTATGCACCAGAAGTATTAAACATTGGTTAAATATGTCTGTTTCACGGAAATTTTGCATTTCATGCTAGCCTGTTTGTTTACCTTGCGTACACAAAATGGCGGACGGTGCTTTCGATCGCTACTTTCGTTTTGTGGCAGATGGGGAATACCGACAAGAGCACACAATAAAATGCTTAGAAATGATAATATTACTGTAAGTTAGGAACCTTTATCATACATATACTGTAAGTATTCATAAAACCTGTACAGACATCGCTAAAATGTTGTTGCCAGTTAGTCTTCATCCATACACGTGTGTGGGACATTCAAGTGACACGTTTTGTTTTGAACATGGCGTTCTCGCTATTTCTATGTGTAAATACTTGGCAAGTTATTCAGTGCAATAAATTTAGTGTTTATACAAGCTGATTAGATATCTGTTAGGCATCAGATTGATGTAAAACTGTATTTCATTAGCGTCTGCAGAGACAAATCGTCACAATCTGGCACAAAAATTGTATGAAATTAGTTGATTTTTTTCAGCAAAAAACGTGGGAGCGCCCTTATTAGAGGAGGCGCTCTTAATAGGGAAAATACGGTACTTTACAATAATTGACAAAGTTTGAACATAATTGATCCAAACAATAATAAGGACACATTTTGGTAATTTTAGAAAACCTGTATATCGTGACCAGGGTACCGTGGCAATGGAACTTTTGATTTGGGCAAAAAACAGCTGCATGCACTTTTACACATCATTCCTAATCATTGCATTTTCAATGAAATGGAATCAGTAGGTCAAATTTTTTTCTACAGACAGATGAACAGAGAAGCTAATTCCAGTATAACCACCTCTCAATATTCAACTTTTGTTGCAGGGGTATAAAAATGATGTATATTGTGCACTTACCAGAGATTTTGTAACAATGCACATCTGACTTCCACACAGATAAGGTTTCCCATGAACCATCTTCTGAAAAATCCTGTTCATAAAATAAATTCATATGGTTTTCTTTTATTAGACAGTTTTCAGTTTGGAACGACATCCAAATAGTTTAGCATCTATTTTCTTTACATAAAAATATAATATTTCCATCCATTGGCATCCATGATACATTTCTACTTTTACATCCTAGTTAAAATATAAAACTTATTTATCTAAGATAACTCTGACTAATGTCTGGTTATATTCCCCGTAATTATTTTCCGCGCATGCGATACCATCACTTCATTTTACCTCACTGTATCCACTGCAGTCTTCACAAAAAATGGAAAGCCTGTTACTTCCAAAGTTGAAATCCACCCAAAATTCATCATAGCCAGGATCATTTGGTTTTCTGAGCTGAAAGAAACAAACAATAATTTAAATTCATTTGATCACAAACTTTTCCCTTGAATATTTGACAATTGAATATAAGTTTTTTTCCCATTACTGTCGTGTCGGTCTAACCGTTGACGATGACAGTGATGTACTCACCCCGCAACTTGCACAATACAATTGCATACTGGGTTACAATATAATGCTAAACGCGAGTTGATTGGTTGGTGGGCGTGGCTTATATCGTGTAATATGTGAGACCTACGTGTGATAGATCTATCCTGAACTCATTGGGTATTACCGTACTCCTAAGAACTAGATCTATCCTGAACTCATTGGGTATTACTGTATTCATAAGAGCTGCAGGATGTGTCCATACTTTCTATTACCCGCAGTTTTTACAACAGATGTTTCTTCAAAGAAAGCTCTGGCATTAAACATGATAACGCCGTTTTCATGAGCTGCTGTCCGTGTTTCAGCCGGGATACACTGGATAACTTTTCGCGTCATCGCTAGCATAATTCACGGTAGGGAATGTGCGTCACAAACGTTAGGCTACTTCGAGAACAACGTAATGGCTGCCCTGAGGCCCGCCTCGTGGTAAGTTTACCCCTGTTTGTTTCTTTATCAATCTACTTCTTAAATATCAATGCCTTCTAAAGTACTTTTAATTCACTCCAGATTTATTGGCTATTAATGGATTTCTTATATAATGTGCCATTTTTTCAAACATTCAAGGACAAACATTGTACGCTCGTAGATCTAACGCTGTTATCGTTAGGACTTACATGGAAATGCAGCAAATTGCCTCTAAATTCTAAAATGGCCGACGGAACCAACATTCCTCTCCAATAAACGGCTCATTATTTTATGACTATTTTTTTCTATAAACTTAAGACTTTGTTGGTAACTTTGCTTGGGTTCCGATGAACAGGTGGCTGGGTCAAATGTCCCCCGTGCAGTCATATTCTTTATAATCTTGTGACAACCTCTTCTCGTAACATCATGTTTTTTTTTTACTAATTTCATGAAAAAAGATAATGCTTTCGTTTATAATGATGATCAAGTATTTCACAACGAAGTTTACCGTCCGTCAGTACTCTGTTAGCATAAGATCTTCCACACATGTTTTTTCTTATCAGGCGCAGCCATGTCTGACACATTGTCGGATAAACTCCGCCCACTCGTTTTATCTATCGCCTGACGTCGGGTAGGCTATCTAAACTCCGCCCATCCAGACAATTGACAGAACCACTCGACCAGTTGATAATACTGTCGCTCAACATACCGAGGTTTTTCATCATTTATTTTGTCATCGGTTAGACCGACACAACAGTAAATCTAAAGCTATAAAACATCAATAGTTTAAAGTTTCAACATTATTCATTCTGTTGATTTTATTGATACACCATGCTTAAACGAATGTCAATTATAGACATTACTCATTTATTGAAGTATACATTCATTTTTGACACATTTTGTGTCTCTTATCTCTGACTATATTGCAATAACTTTCTACAAAAGATAGATCTTAATTGGTGAATCAACTTTTCACAATACATGTAAGTTCAAGATGTTTAAATAGACATTGCAACATAAAATTTCAGCAGCTTTTCACTGCAAAATATAAAGCATGAATAGCATTATGATATACATACCTCTCGATCTCCAAGAAAGGCAGAGAGGCATGGGATAGACCTCACTCTAAAAACATAACATCAAAAAGGATGGATGAATAATCTATCACAAAGTTAAAGCATACAGCATAATTCATGATTTCTCAATAATTACAAGAGGCCCAGAGGGCCTGTATCGCTCACCTGGTTTTTTTTTTTGTATTTATCACAAAGGCTCTGACAAAGATAAAAATTAGCAAAATTGACTCCAAAAGTTTAATTTTGAATCACAACCATATAATGATGCTATTGATACCATACAAATATGCTATCCAATACATAGGTTCAGAGAGGAAAAAATTTATATAAAAATAGTAGCCTAATTGACCTTTTTGACCCCGCATCAATTGCTGTCTAAGGCCCCGGTGGTCAGCCCTATCATTTGTACAATTTCAAGTTTAATTTTGAATCACAACCATATCATATGAATATGATGCAGAGAAGTCGTTTATATGGAAATAGCTAATTGACCCTTTTGACCCATTCAGGCCCCGGGGGGGGGGGGGGGGGGGGGGTCAGCCCCATCATTTGCAAAATTTTAAATCCCAACCCTATAAGGATGTTACCATTGCACAATGAGCGTAATCCCATGTTTAGTTGCAGAGAAGTCATTTATATGGAAAAAGCCAAATTGACCATTTCTGACCCCGCCCCTCAGGCCCCGGGGGGTCAGTCCTATCATTTGCATAATTTTTAATCCCCACCCTATAAGGATGCTACCATTGCATTATGGGTGCTACCCCATGCTTGGCTTCAGACAAAAGGCCCAGAGGGCCTGTATCGCTCACCTGGTTTTTTGTTAGTAATTATCACAAGACTCTGACAATTAGAAAAATAAACAAAATTGACTCCCAAAGTTTAATTTTGAATCACAACCATACAATGATGCTATTGATACCATACAAATATGCTATCCAATACATAGGTTCAGAGACAAAGTAATTTATATGAAAGTAGTAGCCTAATTGACCTTTTTGACCTCGCATCTATTGCCGTCTATGGCCCCGGGGGTCAGCCCTATCAATTGTACAATTTCAAATCCCAACCCTATAAGAATGCTACCATTGCATTATAAGTATTCTTCCATTCTTAGTTGCAGAGAAGAAGTTGTTTATATGGAAAAAGCTAAATTAACCCCTTTTGACCCCACCCTTCAGGCCCCCTGGGGGTCAGCCCCATCATTTGCAAAATTTTGAATCCAAACCCTATAAGGATGTAACCATTGCATTATGAGCGTAATCCCATGTTAAGTTGCAGAGAAAAAGTTAATGGTTGCAGAGAAAAAGTCATTTATATGGAAATTGACCCCTTTTGACCCTGCACCTCAGGCCCCCGGGGGGTCAGCCCTATCATTTGCACAATTTGGAATCCTCACCCTATAAGGATGCTACCATTGCATTATGGGTGCTATACCATGCTTAGTTGCAGAGAAGAAGTCATTTGTATGGAAATAGCCAAATTGACCCCTTTTGACCCCGTCCCTAAGGCCCCCGGGGGTCAGCCCTATCATTTGCACAATTTTGAATCCCAACACTTTAAGGATGCTACCATTGTATTATAGGTGCTATACCATGATTAGTTTCTGAGAAGAAGTCGTTTATATGGAAATAGCCAAATTGGCCCCTTTTGACCCCGCCCCTCAGGCCCCCGGGGGTCAGCCCCATCATTTGTACAATTTTGAATCCCCACCCTATAAGGATGCTACCAATGCATTATGGGTGCTATCCCATGCTTGGTTTCAGAGAAGAAGTCGTTTATATGGAAATAGCCAAATTGGCCCCTTTTGGCTCCGCCCCTCAGGCCCCTGGGGGGTCAGCCCCATCATTTGTACAATTTTCAGTTAGTAGCCCATAAGGATGCTACCAGTCAAATTTTGTTGAAATCCGACCAGCGGTTAAGTGGAGAAGTAGTCGATTGTTGACGGACGACGGAAGTCGGACACCAGACACCGGACGCTACAGTATCCCATAAGCTCACCTCGGTCCTTCGGACCAGGTGAGCTAATAAACACAAAATTTAGGTTATCATTTTATTAACCATGGGTAATAGACTTAGCCTTGTTCTAATTCTAATTTATCAGTTATCCAAACAGAATAATTGTATGAACACATTACAGTACTTAATGCGTGTAACGTTCCCTCGACACGCACGCAAAACGAAAAACGAAAACGAAAAACCAAACGCAAACGAACGAAAACGCAAACGAAGAACGAAGAACGAAAAACACATTTCTCGTTCAAAACGAAAAACGCAAGCTATCGATGATGAACGCAAACGAAATACGAAAAACGCAAAACGAAATACGCAAACGAAAAACGATAGGTAAAAATCGCCAAGACCGGAAATTAAACATGATCATAGTGATCAATCCACACAGCAGTTGTATAGTGATCCGGATTAGTCTATATATAGTTACAGCTAGTATCTCGGTACTTGTTTACATCGGCAAGCAATGTCACGGCCAAGGGCACAATTACAAAAGCTTCGGTCACGGGTGTACTAAACAAAGGACGCGTGTATATACAATTTCATAAATGTACGTCCTTGCTATACCGGCTTGCAAATACAACATGTTTTCAAAGATACATAAATAATAAAATTGTCAGTGTAATAACATGAACAACACTAAAAACGATTGGCATTCAAAAATAGGCATTTTATCAGTATCTTATAACATAAAAAACACACTTGAAAATTATATAACTATGATATATACAAATATATTAAAAAAACCAACACATATATATATAATTTGACATTGACAATCATTTTCACGCGGAAAAATGCACTAATATGTTTCTTTCAAATAAAATTGTTGTATACGTATTTATACGACGAAAGTCACTAGTCTTTCGTAAAGGTCTTTCGTAATTACTGTATCCCGATAATGGAATAATTCACCGTACAGTTTACATGCATTGACGGTAATTTTAAGAAGAGGTCTTCAAATATTTGAACAAATTATACGAGACATTCAACCTAAAAAATACGCGAACATTTATGGAATTTTAGTCAACAATATTAATTTTGGACCACAAAATGTGTAAAATTATTGAAAAGCAGTCTTGGGCGATTCTTTTATAATTCATTATCATGTGCTCTTTATTTTGAATTTCATATTGCTAGTATTCTGCAAACATGTTTCTGTCGTTATTTGGGTAATTACATGTACATTTTATATGTACGTGGTACATGTATGTTATCGTACACATTCAAACACGATTTGTGAAAGAATATGGTATCCAAATAACGCTGACTGTTAACGTTACAGTACACATTTCAAATTATTCAGAATGGAATTAATGAGGCATATAGACAAGATTACACCACATGGTATACTGTACAAAAATTCAATTGATAATTTTTGTTATAATTTTATTTTACAAATTAACCTATTGTATATGTTGTGATTTAAATGAACTTACTTGATGATGAATATCACTTTCTATTACAATGTCCATTGTATGATGTTTTACGCCAAAAGTATATTAAGAAATAGTAATACAGAAGACCAAGTGTTTTTTTAAAGTTAAATTGTTATAAGTGTTAACAACATTAAAAAATTACAAAATTTTGGTAAATTTATCCAAGGATTTACAAGTAACAACACCAAGGACTTATAGATGACCACACTTATAAATCCTTGATTTATCTATTTTGCTTTTAAGAAAAGGTGAGAGAAGTGAAAAAGATGAGACACTTTCTGAAAATTTAATATATATGGTTTATGTATCACTTTCTGTCTTTTTTGTAATATAAAGTGTATATTTGACATGTTGTAACTTGCACTTATGGACCGTGAACGTTATAAAATGAATTGAAATAACTCCCCTTTCAGAAGCCCGTCGGAGCATGACCTAGACTGGGAGATTATATATGTTTTGACTCACTGTACCGTAACGGGTAGTTGGTATTTCTACTTGTAGATCGTGATATATTAGTTAGTTTCAATTGACCATCCTATTTTAATGTAATGAAGTATCTAAGGATATATAAGTAGATATATACGTCCTTGATATAAAATCCAAATAAAAGATGTCCGTAAATTAATGTTACCGAAAATAGTTCATGAAATACAGAGATATCGTATTTGTTTTACATTTGTACTAGTGTAAATGTGATATTTGATAAACACGTATTTTTAGGAAAAGATGACATATACCTACAGCTCGATCGGTTAAGCTTCAGACTACAGTTACAGTACATGTACATGTACAAATTAAATGTACAGTAACTTCTGGGTCCCGGGTCCGTGATTAGAATTATTAGAAATCCCGCACCCTGTTACATATTCTATATAACTAAAGTTTCAAATGTTTTGGAACATGGGGTCGCGGTGGCCGAGTGGTTAAGATGTCCCGACATATTACCACAAGCCCTCCACCTCTGGGATGTGGGTTCGAATCCCATCTTGGGCAGTTGCCAGGTACTGACCCCTGGCCGGTGGTTTTTCTCCGGGTACTCCGGCTTTCCTCCACCAACAAACCTGGCACGTCCTTACATGACCCTGGCTGTTAATAGGACGTAAATTTAAACAAACCTAGTTTTGGAACATACAGTGAAATAGGTCTAGTGCTACACCGGCAGTTGACTCCATTTTTAGTTTTTGCTTGCCCATGCGAAACTAACAATTCCCAATCAAAACAAAAAGAAGTACATCCGATTGACGAAACGCAAACGCACGCAAACGCAAACGAACGTAAACGAATCCGGAAGCGCAAAAGCAAACGAAAAACGAAAGGAAACGCAAACGAAACTAAACGAAAGGAACGCAAACGAAACCCAAACGCGTTTGAGGGAATGTTACACGCATTAGGTACTGTATTAGAACATGTTTCAGGCATTGAGAAAGACCTTTAATATCGTAAACAGTAGTCAACAAGAATCATTAGATACATAAGACTTCTGAGACACAAGCATATACATGTATTTTGACTCCCATTCTGATCCCCTTGCTTGAAGAGAAGGGAAGCAACCCTGACAGACTCCAATAACACAAGACCATAAAACAAATCAATATTATCATATGTGTCATTACTAAATGATATTCATGCATCTATTTTGCCTTTATTTTCAACCAGTTTGTTGTACACTATGATAATGGTCATGTTCATTACTACCTTTGGTTTTGACTCCCATCACTGTTATAGGTATTCAGGAAAGTTCTGCAGTCCTAGAAGATAAACATGAAATTATGTAGGAATCTATTTCAAAAGACTAAAACAAAAACAAGAGGCCCTCTGGGCCTGTATCGCTCACCTGGTTAATGTAATGCCAAGTAATGTTTTGAATACATGATCATTGTTTCTTTTCTGAAGAAATTTAAAGATTTACCTCAAATTTCCTTATTGGGACCCATTCTTTATAAAATTTATACAAACTATGTTACCTTTCACCACAGGATGTTTCTGATTAAATTTGGGTACATTCTGTGCAGAACTATATGACTAGTAGCAATTTAAAGGCTTTACCTATATTTTCTATATTGGGCCCCGCCCCTCCTGCCCCCCCCCCTCCCCCCTCTATGACTCTATGACTAGTAGTGATTTAAAGATTTACCTCTATTTTTCTTATAGGGCCCCGCCCCTCCTGCCCACAGGAGGTCAGAGCCAAAATTTATACAAACTCTATTCCCCTTCCCCCAAGGATGTTTCTGGCCAAATTTGGTTACATTCCATGCAGAACTCTATGACTAGAAGCGATTTAAGGGAAATGTTGACGGAGGGATGAAAGGACGCCGGACCCAGCGCCATGGCATAGCTCACCAGCCCTTCGGGCCAGGTGAGCTAACGAGAGAGTTTCTTTAAGTTCAGATACATTGATCAAACAGTTAAAGGTCTGATGATTTAAAACTAAAATCTTAATTCATACTAAAGTGCTATAGCCAATTTAGAACATCTAGTCTATTTCAAATACTTACAGTTTCAAAGTCTTGGTCCCTGATATCAAGGAATTGGTGTAGTAGGTCTGCTTTACTAAACAAATGTGAGGCAAACTTTGAACGGAATTTCTTTGGGATAATCCTGAATAAGCACTCAATCAATCCAACTTGGAATTCATAGTCTGAAAAAATAATATTAATTCAATTCGACAACCTAGATAGCAACCAATTTTTCTGCAGTTTCTTGTCTGGGAGCTAGTTCAAATTATCAGCCATTTTAAAGGTTTTACTGCAAATTAAATTCTATATTAGATAATTATATAAATATGGATTTTACACTATAAATAAATATGACTGGTGCCCAGTATTCTTGTCCGATCGATATCTTCATCTTAGAGATGGAATTCAAATGACCTACCTCCAATAGAATCCAACTGTCTCCCAAATGTTATGCTAAAATGAGGAAAATCAAGGATAGCCAATAACTATTTGAAATATATATCTTTAAATTATGTCATTTTCTATTTCCATAACTCTATTTTCATATTTGCTAATTCAGCCAATTTATATAAAATATATTATAATCCTCTGTGTATTGATTTAGACATTGATGATTATATTTGAAGCATTAAAAATTCTTGCTGTACATATTTGCTTTGCTCCATTTCATTTTTACAAAGTTAAATTTTGAAATGCAACAATAAATCAGTTTTTTAATGGACAAAGGGGCATAACTCTTGAAAAGGAAAGCATAAAAAATAGCTATCCTCACAAAGAGAAGTGTGTATTCCTGTTCCTTCAGCGATTAACACAAAATTACCAATAAACCTTGCATATCAACAATGACTGACACATATAACATATTTGTATAATAATAAACAAATATCATATGTCAAAAAATTATTTAACAAATTATATACCAGCGTGCAAAAGTATGACTTACATTAGCTTATGACTTACATTAGCTTCTCAAAAACCTTTTGTGCCACCAAATTTTCCTTGGTATCATTTGCACAGTTTTCAAGTAACACATTGGTAAATTTGAGGACCTGGAAAAAACAAACAAAGGATTAATGAAGAGAAATCAAAAGTTTGTATCTATTCGATCATCACAGTAAATGATACGTTTTAATTTACATTTAAATGAAAATAGGAACAAAATTATGAATTCATTATTTTCAAATTATGGTTGCAGACCATGCAGGTATTCATTTTGAAGTTATATAAATTGCAAAAATTAAACAGGTTTGATAATTTCAAATTATTTAAAAAAAACATAACTTTAATCTCACCTCAACTTTAAAACCAAATGACACATCTTCTCTGGTAATCAGCTCCAAAATTGATACAATAGAGCATGATATGACTTCAGATTTTACTGTAAAAACAATATATTAAGGTCAGGCTCCTTTAACTATGCACAAGTGATAGGATTTGGAACATCAAAAGATTTTTTTTTTTAAATTGAGTTGAACTTTACCTTTAATCATTGACCATAGACCTTAAAAGTTAGGAAAAATTAATGTACCATGATGCCCACAGAGCCTGTATTGCTCACATGGCTGTTAATTCCAGCAATATGTACATGAGTTTGGTAGAAGTACTTATCACAGCATATTCAACAATGATTGAGGTAAATATGGGATGGAAATCAATCAAATCTTATCAGTCCCGTTGTGTTGGGCCCTATACTAAAAAGCTAAATCATACAACAATTATTAACAATAAAGTAAATTATTGTATGGTCTTCGTCCCAACTGCTTCAAAAATGAATTTTATTTCTCCTTTTACTCTTCTCTATAATGTAATTACAATTTAAAAGAAATACATATTGATGGATGAAGCCCCAAGATATAGATTAAACTCAATACCTATCAGCTATAAACTAATTAGTTTGTACACACCTGACAATGACAGCTCTGCAATATTCTGCAAAAATATATTTTAATAACAGATAAATAAATTTAAAAAAATATAACAATCAATGACATAAATTATACATTCTGTAATCAAAGGGAAGCAACTCTCCATTAACATTAATGGGTAGTTTCTCTTTAAAATGATTTTCAATTTAACTAACTACAGATTTAGTTTCTTTTCAATAATTTTCAATTTACGATTGATCATAAGTTTTTCTAGTATACTGTCACACAAAACAGTAAAATATGTAAGGAATGCTTAGTATTGGACCAATTTTCAATTTATACACATATTTATTATAATACAACATTGTTCTTTTAATTTTCAAAATAATCAAACTAGAAATGAGATGTCCATCAGAAGGAGCCTTTTTGAAGTGATCCAATGCAGTAGTGATTTACAGATTACTGAAAAACAGTTGGCTTTCTATGATATATCTCTGGAATACAATTGTTAAAAGGGACAGATTATAGATAGACACTGTGATCACTATAGCTGCCTCAAGTTCTTCCACATGTATGCCCAACTTATCTAATATCAGTGAATATAAAAAAAGCAAAAATATACCAATGTATACTTACATATAATGTTAACAAATGTTTACTTACATTTATAATGTTAACGAACTCCAAGACAATGCTGATAAAATTCTCGCAAAATGAACATTTTCTGATTTGGTTGAATATCTAAAACAAAAAAAGATCACATATTTTTTTACATTTGAAACTATTAATTTGGCTTAGAAATTTAAAAGCATTGTAAATGTTTATATTCACGGAAAAGAAAATAGCTCAAACCTGTCTATAAACACCACCCAAGTGGGAATGAAAAAAGGTCTTTATAGCCAAAAGGCCTTTATTATATCGACCATTTGGAACCCTGTGAAAGTGGTAGTGATGAGTTGTTACTATTTTTATGCAAATAAAGCAAAATCACATTCATCAATCTTTTGTCTTACTGGTTATTTTTTACAGAAATTATATATAAAATTGTGTCATTTGCTGTGAATATCAATGAATTGAACAGAGCATCCAATAGACCCTTGAGAGTATGTTTTTGACTCTCAAAAATCAGATTTGACTCTTAGGTACTCTTCAGATTTCTAAGAAATTGTGAATTGACTTCTGAAACTGCTAAAAGTCCAGGGTCAACTAGGTGCCCAGCTTGAATTTGTTTACTTAATTTCTTACCAGCCTAATCTGCTGCAATATGTTGGAAACTTGATTATCATTAATTTCTTCCAGTCCAACAGGGTCAATGCAGCTGATAATCTCTTTCAATTTGACAATTTTCAGGGCAAGACCTTCCATGTCAGATACTGTTATTTCTGAAAATAATGCATGAAAAAATGTATATATAAAATCACATTTTGGATTGTAGTAATATACAACAAAATATATGTATATTAGGGAATATTCTTTCATGTAATACATTTTTACATTAGAAATGCAAGTAAAAAAGGACTGCTCACAGTGATTTTTCTCCAATTACAATGAAAAATTCCCAAATCAAATCTCTGATTTGAATTGAGATCTAATTAAGGGAGTTATATATTAAAGTCCCAATATCTGTATCTGTCTTATTCTTTTTTTAAGATTTAGAGAATGCTGAATACAAATTCTATTGTAAATCATACAGAGATGGGACTAAATCAAAGTCAAGATGAGCGAAAATAATTCGGAAACTTTTGATAAAAATCAAATAAATATTGAACATCACAAGGTGGGTCCCATTAAGTCAAAACAGCCAAAATTAGCTGACATTAAAACGTCGTTGCTGAGAATTTCATGTGACTACTGTAACTATGTAACATCTGTCCAACCTCTTCCGAGAACGGGTCATGCACTTTCCGACTTCCGTTCGGCAAGAACTGTAACTTCCATGGCAACCAGTTTATAATGAAGGCATGTTTACAAGTATTGACTTTCAACAACTGCTGTACCAAAGTTATTAAGGAATCATTATAAATATTCTTTGATTGAACTGAATTTCAACTACATCTACAAATGCTAACAATATCAGAGTCAAATCTACCTTGACTTTTTGCTAATAGTTACGTATAGTGTAGCTTAAATTACATTAGTACATCACGTGACAGAATACTGGATTCTGATTGGCTACACACATGGGTACTATTTGCAATAGTGCCCGGGCAAGCGGCGCGAAATTGAACGTGAATGTATTGTGACGTCACCATTACATGACGTCATTATAACGTTGCGCTTCGACCAAGACGTCAAGATGGTGGACAGGCTGTTGTGTACGGGGATGGAAGCAAATGATGCTTTTCTACAGAAGACAGTTCAGTCATGTTCTATATTGATCTACTTTTAATCTTCGTGAAGCTGAATCCCGTTCACAGATTTCTGCGACAATTCATATGTTGTACTTTTAATGTAACAAGGTGGTGTGGAAATGAAGATAGTATTGTGAGGTGTCGCTTGACGTGCTTCTGTTACGATGACATCAAAAACGGTCTCGTGTTAGATGATGTACTAAACCCATTATGGCCCTTTGGCTTGGGCACTATTCCATCCCTCGACAATACTATGAGGCAATAGTGCCCTCTCAATCAGGCCATAATGGGTTTAGTACATCATCTAACATGAGACCTTCGGCTCGGGCACTATTCCATCCCTCGACAATACTATGAGGCAATAGTGCCCTCTCAACCAGGCCATAATAGATAAGTATTAATATTATAGAGGGAAAATGTCTAAGGAGGTTATCTATTTTCATAATTATGCAAGCCAAGTTGGATGCAGTCATTTGATAAACTAAAAAATATCGTCATTATCATTACCATATCATCATCATACACAATATAACAAAAATCATCAATCATAATAACTATATTTATTATTTTTCTGGATTTTTGTCACTTCTCATTGGTCAAAAACACGCCATGTGATCACCGATAAAAAACTATATTGCACAATTTTTCCGGAAGTAGTTTATAGAAAAAGTATATTGCACAGTTATTTTTAGATAACGTTATCATCTACGTTACCAAAACGCTTCATGTTCCTGGTACTTTGAAACAAACGCTTTGATGACCTGAGTTTGAAGCGTAACCACAAAATGTGACAGACGACGTTGATTGTTTCGGTTTCTAACAAAGATGATGAAGACTTCCAGCTGATGACTACAGTTTAAGCTTTTAAAGTTTCAATATAAACACGATAGGAGAGTAGGAAATAATCGAATAACATTCATTAAGCGTCTGGAGCCATTGAATAGTGAATACATTTGATATTTATTTTTCAAATTCCACCTAGGCTACTTACAACATTAGGCCTAGGCTAATCCTACTGTATGTGTACGATTTTTATTTTACGGAATGGAATACTAAGCATAAGATAATGTATCTTAATGTCAATCTGAATCTGTTAATATATGTTTGACGTCGAAGTGTATTATTTCAACGGAGAACAAACTATACATTTAATAGTGTCCTTAAGACATAGAGCTACATGGAGCTACATGTATAATGGAGTACATGTACATGTATGCAATTTACAAACACGCATGCACCGGGTTCATGTAATAAAAGCTTGAAGTGCATCAATTGATACTGTTTTCATATGTTGTGTTTGAATTATACTTGTTACAAAATCATAGGATTGTAACTGTCATCACAAAGCAGAATTTACAATGCGATGCTCATTTAGTTTCATACTCATTTCAAAATGTTAAAAATCCAAAAAAATAATAAAACAATTATAGCATCTTGATTTCGGTCAATACATGGTTATATCGACCACAGAAAAAATATCGACCTCGCACTACTTCCTCGGAAAAAATATCGACCTCGCACTACTTCCTCGGTCAATTTTTTTTATTTGGTCGATATAACCATGCCATGTATCGACCTCATAAAAATGCTATATTTGTATAATATCATCATCATGTCCTAAGGACCCCTTGACACACAAGTTTAAGTTACAACAGTCAAGGAATTTAGAATGGTTTTATACCGACATGAAACAAGCAATTATAAAATTACTTTTTTACTTACTAAAAATACTCGCACAATCAAGGGATACATTAGACAATATCATATATCAAATATTGAAAATATATTTATTTTAGGGATTCATATTAATTTAATAGGCCCTATTATTATTTAGCTTTTCTATTTTTTAAAATACTTCAGACTTAAATTCAATGTGTAAAATGTCCAAATCCAAGTAGATTCTAGGTTAAGTTAAAATTACCTACAATGTAAAGACTACAATCATCATCATGTACATGTGGTTGGTGTGGGGGCATTAATTTCCAATCCAAGAAATTTGTTTATACAATCATGTTGGCTTTATAGAAGAAATGTTCTGATTACAATATCATATCACATGTTTTTCAGAGCAATTGATTTATGTACGATATGGTTTTGACGAGCAGATTGTAACATCAGAGGCTACTAGGCCTAATCTGCATACAACATCATACTCTTTGGAAGGTCTCCTAAATCCAAATAAGCGTGGAGTAATAACAGATATAATTTGTTTTAGAAAGCGATAGCCAATATTTGGGCAGTGAACTATAAAACGTACACAATGTCATTAAAATTCAATGGCCCATCAGATTTCAGATGTCATTGTGTCGACCTCACTTCAATGCAGCGGGTTATGTCTGTTCAACCATTCAATGGAAACTGGGCAACACTGAGGTCTGCTTTCACTCGACTAACTTACAGTACACAGGAACCAGTACGAGTTGACCGAAGCAAACATGTTCGAAAAGGATCAAAAATAGCATGTATCTTTTCGGCGATCTCAAGAAAAATCTTACCATTATTAAATTTACGATATCATCTTTGGACACTCCGAGCAGACGATTGAGAGCTTTCCTCCAGGTGGTGACCTCTGACCCGTTACCTGACGTCACATGGCGCGAAGCTGTCACCCACACCGAGCACATGTCTTTCCCAAAATGTAAACACAGATGTAAACAAATAGACCCGGTCGGCTTTCTATGATTGTTCCTACTTCGCGAAATATCCAAGCGATGGTTTTAATTTTTGGAGATAATAGGATATAAAACCCTTCTAAATATGTCGATTATTGCGACATAAATGCCAATCACACAAATAAAAGAACAGTGGAGGCTTACATAGACCATGACAGCTGAATTCGTACCACCCGAAATTCAGGTGCTTCGTGCTCCGACGTAACATAAAGGATTTATGAGTTTATGTGAAAATTGAATTATAAAATCCTTAAATAATCTTAAATAAATTAAATAATAGTTAATTCGATGCTAAATTGCTGGGATTCTACCCCAGATGTACAATTCCTGTACGTTTTCATAACATTTCCATAGTCAAATTGCTAAAATTTCCCGCTAAAACTCTTCCTACCAACAAGACGCTATTCTATTGTTACAGGCAGTCAACAGCGCCATCCGGCGACAACAATGGGAACAATTGAAAAGAAAGGTGGGTTACTCTAATCGTCATTTCTGCCTGTGCAGAGTAAGGAGTGATGCTCCTCTGATAGAAATCGCACATACGTTTTAAAATTGAGTAATAATTTCAAAATAAAGTTAATCCTACATGAAAATAATTTATTTTTATGACATGAATGAGGTATCATAAAGAGGCAGGCGCCATGAGCGCTGTTGATGTCATATTAAGTTTAAAACTCTCCGTTTCTCTCATCACCTGGCCTCACCATCGCCACTTTTTCATTGCTGCAACGGTGGTTTCATTGATTTATATTTATCGTTTTACTTTAATTTCAAGCTGGCTTGATTATCCAAAAGTTAAATAAGGTGCATATTGTCGTTTTTCCTTGGAAGGCAGATGCAGCTGTTTTCCCGTTATGTAAAAGAAAGCTTTGCATCACGGAAAGCTAGCGCCCTATTCCCTTCCTCTTTTGTTCAAACTTTTTGAAATTTTGTTGCGTGTAATGTCCGATTATTTGGGATAATTATAAGGGAATAATAGACAAAAACGATACAGGGTATTTGTTCGAGAACTGGGTATTGTTTGTACGAGGCGCCAGGCACATGATGGAGAGTTTGAGACCGTTTGGCAGGTGAGGGAACTACACAAAGAGGTAACGGTGGAAAAATTGAAGACAAGTACACAAAATAAATGTTATATGCAAACTCCACAGATGATTTATTGCTACTTGAGGGACATTTCAAAACAAAGAATCACAAAGCAAGAAAAAAATGGTTCTAGGATGTTTGACAGAGAAGGAGTGTCTAAAGGGTTAAGGGGCCCTCCTGTAAGTGGCAGTTGCAAATAGGGATGCTACATTTCGTAAGAGGCGATCGGCAGCATGTATTACGAAACGGATGATATCATTAACCAATAACAAAATCCAAACTACCCATATCATGCAGCCGGCAGGCCCGCACCTGGGCTCTTCAGGCTAACTAAAAACGTTTCTTGGTTGCGAAAAAACCAACCCGCATATTTCCTAGTACCCTAGACACTCCATATTCCAAAGAGTAGAGCGTGGCCTAACAGGTACCACGTGCTGATCCCCACCCGCAGACAGCCCAACATGGATGCAGATTCAACAAAAACCGACAAAAGTACATCTTGACTGGATACAGCCCCTCCAATGCATTTACATAAGATTACAACCAAACCGAAGGCAGCTAATCAGCGAGTCAGACAAATGGTGTCGGTCAACCATTATCTCAGAGAAAAGAACAACCTTGTTCAAAGCAAGCGTTAAATGCAATAAAATTTATTGAACCAAACATCAAAAAGGAACTTATCAGGCTACAATAAATAAAAAGTCAGTGTCTTAAGTACGTATGGCATTTTTAATTTTTATTGGCCTCTGAGAAACAAGAAAAACTCATGATGTGTAAAGATGTTTTGTTACACGAATGAACCAGCTTGCTGAAGTTAAGTTGCCATATGTTAACATCAAGGTACTTTGAAATAAGGAAAATCATTTTCCAGACAGATGAAACAATTCTGCATGGTTAAATTAACTCTTATCACTTCTATTGGAAATCATCACTTAACAAAATTGAAGCTGACTTGTATGGGTGGAACCGAGGCAACAGGCTCCACCTCCAGACCAGAGTCGCCGATGACATAAGTCCCACGACTTAAAGTTAAATTATGTGTAAAATTTAGATGGATATGATAGAAATGTGCTGATGGACAGCATGGGGTTGAAATTAAGGAGCAGGTGCTTGCTTCCAATATGACGAAAAACTTAATATATTTGATTTGATGCTGCACCCTCAGGGTGTATGACTAAAAGTTTTGTCCATTTTGTTCGAATGGAAATGGCATAACTGTGAATGGAACCCATAAATTGGATCATTGTTCGGTTTGAGTTTTATTGTAACACACAGGTATTATAAATTCACACACTAATCACACATGAAAACAAATGAGTTCTCCCATTTCCGATTCTACTCCAGATTGCAGACGATTTATTGTAATGTCGAGAAATAAATCGTTTGGAGATAACTCCAGCCACAACATCAGGCATTGTCGGTGCTGATGGAACAAATTAAAGCTGTTAATTATATGATTAAACATCCGTGCCTTACCTAATGGCAATACAATCGTTTACACCTGAAAACCATTTCAATGACATTTCCACATGAAGTATGATATAATTTTCAAATCGAGATAAAATAGACCAAGTTACAGCAGCGCTTGTTAAAGTTTCTGTCAAAGCATGTGGGAATCCTTACATTTAATTGAATAATATAACGCACAATTGAATATATACAAGTTTCATTAATGAGGAAATCGACCGGAAATAATTACTTCATAGCTTACTTCCGGTAGTTCAGCAAGTCATACAAAAACGATATTTTCCAGCCATTAAAAGAAAGGTACATGGGTGTTTTCAAACATGGTGTTGTTTGACCCATGTTATTCTGTAATCTAGGTATTTGTTTTAAATTTTGAGATATTTCAATCACATATATGCCAAAACAAGACTAGAGATATCTATCACCAACAATAATAACATGTCATTTCATGTCAAAGCAAGGTTCAAAAGATGGCCGTATCGCCAACATCATCAAAAACGTATGTAAAAATAACTTAGTAAGGGAGACAACATCATCATTGTGAAATAAATACTTACAAAATGAGAGATATTCTCAGGAACTTAAAAAAACACGCACACACACATTCTATGAACATGTCAGACTAAAAATACATAAAAACAATACAAAATAATATCTACAATCCTTGATATATTCATATTTATGCTCATGAGCAAAAACATACCAGACAAGTGGAGGTCTCGACAGCAACAACAAAAACATCATACCAATCAAATACGAAGTAAAAGTGTTATCAACACCAATGAAACACCTGACATATATACATACATATAAATAAACACTAAAGAAATATTATCAGTAACAATACGAAGTGTACATTATGTTTGCTTTTGTCTATCATTTAACGTCCCACCAACAGTCAAGATCACGGGTTTCCTGTTTGGGTGTACATGTGCGTAGTAAATGTCCGTGTTGTGACTCCTTGTTACTGTATAACATGGATTGTTCATGACTTCTTTTTTTTTTCGCTGTTTGGAACTTTAAAGTCAATTCGTAGGTTGAAATATTCGTGGTTATTTGATGCCATAGTGCTTTGAATAATGGATAAAATCAATTTCATTGTTTTAACATTCGTGGTTCATTAGCCTCGGGTACTCTTACGATTATAGTGATATCGTATTGGAGTATATTGTTGAAGTCACCTGGAAACATAGCGAACTAGGCCGTTGTGCATCAACGTTCACGTTTCGGTAGGGAAGATTTTACCTTTGCTGTAGCCATGTCTCGACCAAATTAGAGAACCCCAAACCTTATCCAAAGATGCGAACGCTTATAACCAAATGACAGAAGGCAGACGGACGGTTTTAAAGGTATGAAGTCAGTTAGAAAATAATGCAATAAAAAGATGGGCTTCCAAGTTAAGCCAATTAATACTTCGATTATGCAAAGAGGTTACCAGATAGCACTTTATAAGCTAGACAGAGGCGAGAAAAACTGTTTTGTCGTCAATAATATCAAGACAGCACAGGCGATATCCATCATGAATAAAAGAAAAAACATATAAATACCAAGAGAATGGCATTCTTATTTGGTTCGATTTTATACTGTAAATTGTCCTATTAATAGTTACGATAATTTGACGATGGTCTTGTGATTAAGGAAAATATTTATAATTTTACATACTAACTAAGATAGCGAACAGAACACCACATCCTTACACGTTAAAATGACAAAGGACCAACCAGTCATCCCTGTTCATCAATATTAAAAACATATATGCAAAACAGACGAGGTTTTCTTAATCATCAATAACAAACTACACATATCACTGCTAGGCGAGATGTCTCGTAAACAATGATCAACATATACATATATATATAACAAATAGACGAGATATCGTATAGTCAACAATTGAATTATTCCGAAACAGGATGATTTTACTACCGAAAGGTATTCTCCCCTTCGGCGGTAAAGTTTTGAATCAGATGTTGTTAACTTTAAAGTACACTGTATAGACATTGACGAACTAACAATAAGAGCGAGCGCGTCGAAAATCGAAAACATGTACGTAAGCAAAAGTATATACTAAGATCAATGACCTGCATGCATGAATGGCTAAAAAAAATTGTACTTCCGGTTTAATCTGTTCCGGTTTGTGCGTTGCTCCGGTACTGCTCTCCGCAGTAAATATATTTATCTAATGCAAATGTATTACAGGAGTAATTATACATTTTTTATTCCCTTTTTTTAAATAATGATAATAAGGGCGCAACCATTTGTGCCCGAAGGCCACGAAGTGCGAAGCACTTCTATGGTAACACGTACATGAAATTATAAGAAAAGTCCCAATCTTCAAAATCTGACAGCTTCAGTTTTTGGCCGCCATATTTTCATACCTATGGTAGCAGAGTTCAGAAAATTAAAAAAAAAATCAGCAAAATAAAGTGCAGGCTTTAATTGTGTACACACAGCTTTTTAACCTTAAATAACACGTCTATAAAAGTGTTTACATTTTAAATCTAACAACATTTGCAATTGTTATGCAGAGTTCATTTTTTGACAAGTCTGTTTTTTTGTGGTTTTGTGAGCATGGTAACTATTTTTTTTTTAAATTGCAAACAATTGTTTTTTTTTTAACCCAAAATACACCCCTTCTAGTTGACATTTTTTTTCTTGAACACAGTTTAAAACCAAGCATCACTGTCGTGAAAGCGGAACAGAGCCTATTTCTACATAGGTATAACCTTAAACTTTTCAGCAATCTTACCTCGTACCGCGTCTATCAATTTCTGCTGCTACAGTAGAGTTTTTTTCCGTCTTAGACGCACATTTGGTAATCATCTAAACCATTCATCTCGAACCCATTTTGTATAATTTCTTTATGCAGATGTGAAGCCTGCATATAAATGTCTAGATTGAATTTATCAATTTTAGGACATATACATTTTTTATGCACATAATAAAACAGAGGCTTTCTGCTTAATAAAAAATCTCACACATGGCCATTCGGTCTAACTGTGAACTGCTACCTATGTAGGCTAGATTACCTGCCTTATTACCAATTCTCCATGCGTTTCATTTGCGGATTCGTACCAGTTGTACTAAAGTGATACGACACTGCCAAATGGAACGCGTTTGAATTTTTCCATGATGGCGGCACCCATATGAAAGATACACTTCGAATATAAAAGGCAATTATTTTCGGTGTAAAATAGTTTCGGAATACATTGAAGTAAATTATAATGTCATTTTTATCGGATATAAAAAAGATTGTCTTGTTTTTAATAAAGAAAACATTCCGATCACAAAATGAAAAATCTCAGGACCGCAATCTCGGATTCAAGTGGTACGCTTCGGAAAACGAACCACTTGTACCGGTACAGTTCTGCTGGTTCGGCGCGTTCCAATACAGATACAACAGATTCGTATTGAACGCACGGTGTATAAGTTCCGGTCATGACGTCATCAAAATGACCGCCATCTTGAATTTCACTAAAAAGTAACATGGATATTTTTCAATTGAAGTAGACAAATGAGGTATCAAAATGACCACAATAGAACAACAATACATACCAGGACCAATATATGTAGTGATTTGTACGCAGGAAATGAAAAAATAATATTCTAGGCTCGAAAATGGCAATTTTTCAGCATTTTCATATTTGGCTTGACGAAGCAAAAATGTTTCCCAACAACAAATTATTATTCGTAATCAGTAATTTGATCTGTTGTCAATCAGTAAGAACAACAACAATAATATATAGAAATGCAAAAAAGAATTATTGTTTTACCATCATTTGGTTTACAAAAATCACCGGATGCGTATACAGGGCATATGATTGTTATCTAAGTGGGACTTCAAAATAATCCATTGTCATGTTCGAACTTTTGTAGACTAGTAGCGTCTCAAACTGAATTATTACAGTAAAACGCAAACTAATAGCTATATGGTATCAAATTGAAACTGAGGTAAGCCTGTCATTCCGTAAATACCATGGCATATTCAGAAACGTTTTGTGTCTTTAGAATGAGCACATTCATTGTTATTTCCTGTGTATAACGTAAGGAAATGTCAGATGGTTATTACAGTGTCACATATTTCTTTCACTAGTTCTCTGTCTTCGATGGCGATGAGCTGATGAGCTGATGTACCATTACATTACCGTGTTACCATAGTGGTTCTAACATATCAACCGTCCATGGCCAGAGTTAACATAAAAAACATCGGTTTCACGGATGTGGGGGCTCTTTCTGTTTCCAACCTAGTGATTCACATATCGTATATGATGTTCCAGACTTCCTCGGCATGATTGAAAAGACACCAGATCCACATTCTGCGAAGGGTGGAGCTGGTTCTCCTCAATTCGCATGAAGCACAATTCCTCCTTCTTGTGAACCCTCAGTGACCATAGATGGCACAGGTGATTATTTGAAGTCATAAATGAGGTCTGCAGTGAAGTTCCACTATTTTCCAAGTCTGGAAAGCACTGTAGAGAACCTTTTTCTGGAGAGTCTTCAATGGTCTCTTTACGCACACTCCAGATGTGACACAACCAGCACCTTCAAGGGAGTGGGAAAAGTCATACCAATGAAAAGCATTTAACATTTATGGCCTCAATAATGACCTCGATGATATCACCTGTGTCATTTGTGGTCGAACGAGGGTCCACAAGGTTGATAAATGATACTTCTGTACATATTATGGAGCTATGTGTTAAGGAGAACCAATTCCACCATTCGAAGAATGTGGATATGATGTAATTTCTGTTATGCCGGAGAAGTCTGAAACAGCATGTATGATATGTTAGAATCTGAGGGAGATCCCACATCTCTGAAACTGTTCTTCCTGATATGAACTCTGGCCATGGATGGGTCATGAGAGATGACAGGCTAGAACAACCCTGGTAATGTAACGTCACATCAGCTCCACGACATTGAAGACGACGCTCTGGTTTTCGACGAATTTGATACTGATATCTCGATTACTCTGATTTGGACTACCAGCTACCAGACATGCCGAGTCTCTTCACTGGATAGAGCAGTGAGTCGAGAAAGCACGCACAATGATAATGGTTATCGATAAGAACCAGTGAAAGAAATATGTGACACTGTAGTAACCATCTGACATTTTGCTTATGCTATGCATAGGTAATTAACAATGAATTTGCTCATTTTCACAGACACAAACGTTCTTGAAACTGCTAATAATATTAACGGAAACACAGGCTTAGATAAGGTTATATTTGTTAAGCTTTCAAAAGGTGTCCCGCTGTAATAATTATTTTTGAGACGCTGCTAATCTCCAAAATTTCAAACATGAAAATGGATTATGTGAAACTGTGACTTGTCCCACCTAGATATTCTGTCAACTTTACATTATTTTTTTTACTTATAAATCGTCAATAGGTAATGTTCTATTTAATGAAATTATGATACACCAGGAAACTATGGTGTCAGCAGTTTGGAGTTCGAAAAATAGGCCTAGGATATGCCCATTATACGTACTCGGTGATGTTTTGTAAACCTAATGAGGGTATAACAATAATTCTCTTTTGCATTTCTATATATTTTGTTTTTGTTGTTTACTGATTGATAAGAGATCAAATAACTGATTACGAATAATAATTAGTCGTTAGGAAAGATTTTAGCTGCGTCAAGCCAAAATTGAACAATTTTCTGAAAAATCACCATTTATTTAGCTTAAAATCATATTTTTTTTCCAATTCCTGCGTACAAATCACTACATACATTGGATTATTTGATCCTGATATGTATTTTTTGTTCTATTGTGGTCATTTTGATACCTCATTTGTCTACTTCAGTTGAAAAATGTCAATGTTATGACTATTTTCATTTTTTAGTAAAATTCGAGATGGCGGCCATTTTGATGACGTAATAACCGGAACTTATACAATGTTACAAATGGTTTTTGTTGTTGTTGTCATTTAAACTGATTGATAAATGGTCAAAAAACTTATTAGAAATAACAGATTGCTATTGGAAATCATGTTTGCTGCGTCAAGCAAAATATGAAAAATTTGCTAAAAAATCACCATTTTTGAGCTAAAAATCATACTTTTTTCATTTCTTGAGTAGCAATCACTACATATATCGGTACTGATATGTATTTGTTGTTTTATTGTGGTCATTTTGATACCTCATTTGTCTACTTCGGTGGAAAAATGTCAATGTTATGACTATTTTTCATTTTTTAGTGAAATTCGAGATGCCGGCCATCTTCATGACGTCATAACCGGAAGTTCATCCCAACTTATTTTGATTTGTGATCAGTGGGTCATAAGGGTTAAGAAAAATATTGGTTCGGAGGTTTGGGGGGAGGGTACATGTGGGACCCTCCTAGCCCACGGCATGGCCTACATGCCGTGCATGATTCATACTAGTCTTTGTATTTATCTTAATATTATTTAGACATACTAAATGCTTATCACATTGTCATTAAATTGAACATACAGACATCAGTGTGGAAAATAATACTTATATGATATGAAAGTGTGAGGTCAATGTCCTAATACCGAAAACGACTCCCATTTGAAGTGATACACATGGTACTTATTTTATCTTGCATGTTTTGTTACAATTACTTCAGGGGTTAAGGATTTATGGTGCGATGAGCATCAGAACATGTAATAGGAAACATTATCAAGGTACTAGAACCTCTAGATGTTTCGGTATCAACAATATACAAAATATTTATTAAAGAGAAAACATATCACCATCAATAGCAAGAGCAAATAGTTCTTTCTAGCAAAATGCACAAATAGTTATATTAAGAAAGAAAACACGCATAGAATGAATATAAACTTTAAAAAAATGGACAGCAACAAGATTTTTTCTACATAGAAATGAAATTTCGAAACTGCAGTTACAGGAGAGTGTTGGTTTGGTTTAAATTCAGGACAATGTTGCTAACGATGTTTCAACATAATGGAATCTATCAAAAATAAGTGACTAATACTAAAACACTAAAACGGAAAGGAAATTGCCAAA
Source organism: Argopecten irradians (assembly GCF_041381155.1). Taxonomy (NCBI): domain Eukaryota; kingdom Metazoa; phylum Mollusca; class Bivalvia; order Pectinida; family Pectinidae; genus Argopecten; species Argopecten irradians. Next base: position 36,531,546 of record NC_091139.1, read on the forward strand.
AAAGCTTTTTTGTAATCTCTTAGTGAAACACTTCACTTAAAACTAAAGATACATGCAAGAAACATGAAAGTAAAATCGTAGTTACTAAAGAAACCAAGAAAACAATAACAGGTACTATTTGTTTTTTGTACTACTGTGTTATATAAGATTTAACTAATATTATATAGTGTCTTATTTATAGTGTGTTATTTTGTCTTCTTCAAGAATCCATAATGTCATTTTACCAATGCACATGCATGTATTTATCTATTATGAACCATTGATGGGTCATTATGCAGTAACATGTACGAGTCGATTCATTATTTGATACTTTCATGTACGTATACGATAAACCAACATTATTTGATGCTATCAGGTACGTATACGGTAAACCAACATTATTTGATGCTATCAGGTACGTATACCGTAAACCAACATTATTTGATGCTATCAGGTACGTATACCGTAAACCAACATTATTTGATATGTATCAGGTACGTATACCGTAAACCAACATTATTTGATGCTATCAGGTACGTATACCGTAAACCAACATTATTTGATGCTATCAGGTACGTATACCGTAAACCAACATTATTTGATGCTATCAGGTACGTATACCGTAAACCAACATTATTTGATGTACTCTATACGTAAACCAACATTATTTGATGCTATCAGTACGTATACCGTAAACCAACATTATTTGATGCTATTAAGGTACGTATACCGTAAACCAACATTATTTGATGCTATCAAGTACATATATCGTAAACCAACATTATTTGATGCTATCAGGTACGTATACCGTAAACCAACATTATTTGATGCTATCAGGTACGTATACCGTAAACCAACATTATTTGATGCTATCAGGTACGTATACCGTAAACCAACATTATTTGATGCTATCAGATACGTATACCGTAAACCAACATTATTTGATGCTATCAGGTACGTATACCGTAAACCAACATTATTTGATGCTATCAGGTACATATACCGTAAACCAACATTATTTGATGCTATCAGGTACGTATACCGTAAACCAACATTATTTGATGCTATCAGGTACATATACCGTAAACCAACATTATTTGATGCTATCAGGTACGTATACCGTAAACCAACATTATTTGATGCTATCAGGTACGTATACCGTAAACCAACATTATTTGATGCTATCAGGTACGTATACCGTAAACCAACATTATTTGATGCTATCAGGTACGTATACCGTAAACCAACATTATTTGATGCTATCAGGTACGTATACCGTAAACCAACATTATTTGATGCTATCAGGTACGTATACCGTAAACCAACATTATTTGATGCTATCAGATACGTATACCGTAAACCAACATTATTTGATGCTATCAGGTACATATACCGTAAACCAACATTATTTGATGCTATCAGGTACGTATACCGTAAACCAACATTATTTGATGCTATCAGGTACGTATACCGTAAACAACATTATTTGATAGGTAGTATCGTAAACCAACATTATTTGATGCTATCAGGTACGTATACGTAAACCAACATTATTTGATGCTATCAGTACGTATACCGTAAACCAACATTATTTGATGCTATCAGTACGTATACGTAAACAACATTATTTGATGTATCAGGTACGTATACGTAAACCAACATTATTTGATGCTATCAGGTACGTATACCGTAAACCAACATTATTTGATGCTATCAGGTACATATACCGTAAACCAACATTATTTGATGCTATCAGGTACGTATACCGTAAACCAACATTATTTGATGCTATCAGGTACGTATACCGTAAACCAACATTATTTGATGCTATCAGGTACGTATATACCGTAAACCAACATTATTTGATGCTATCAGGTACGTATACCGTAAACCAACATTATTTGATGCTATCAGGTACATATACTGTAAACCAACATTATTTGATGCTATCAGGTACGTATATCGTAAAACCAACATTATTTGATGCTATCAGGTACGTATACCGTAAACCAACATTATTTGATGCTATCAGTACATATACGTAAACCAACATTATTTGATGCTATCAGGGTACATATACCGTAAACCAACATTATTTGATGGTATCAGGTACGTATACCGTAAACCAACATTATTTGATGCTATCAGGTACGTATACCGTAAACCAACATTATTTGATGCTATCAGGTACATATATCGTAAACCAACATTATTTGATGTTATCAAGTACATATATCGTAAACCAACATTATTTGATGCTATCAGGTACGTATACCGTAAACCAACATTATTTGATGCTATCAGGTACGTATACCGTAAACCAACATTATTTGATGTTATCAAGTACATATATCGTAAACCAACATTATTTGATGCTATCAGATACGTATACCGTAAACCAACATTATTTGATGCTATCAGGTACGTATACCGTAAACCAACATTATTTGATGCTATCAGGTACGTATACCGTAAACCAACATTATTTGATGCTATCAGGTACGTATACCGTAAACCAACATTATTTGATGCTATCAGATACGTATACCGTAAACCAACATTATTTGATGCTATTAGGTACGTATACCGTAAACCAACATCATTTGATGCTATCAGGGACATATACTGTAAACCAACATTATTTGTTGCTATCAGGTACGTATACCGTAAACCAACATAATTTAATGCTATCAAGTACATATATCGTAAACCAACATTATTTGATGTTATCAAGTACATATATCGTAAACCAACATTATTTGATGCTATCAGGGTAATATACTGTAAACCAACATTATTTGATGCTATCAGGTACGTATACCGTAAACCAACATTATTTGATGCTATCAGGTACGTATACCGTAAACCAACATTATTTGATGCTATCAGGTACGTATACCGTAAACCAACATTATTTGATGCTATCAGGTACATATACTGTAAACCAACATTATTTGATGCTATCAGGTACATATATCGTAAACCAACATTATTTGATGCTATCAGGTACATATACCGTAAACCAACATTATTTGATGTTATCAAGTACATATACCGTAAACCAACATTATTTGATGCTATCAGGTACGTATACCGTAAACCAACATTATTTGATGCTATCAGGTTTGTATACCGTAAACCAACATTATTTGATGCTATCAGGTTCGTATACCGTTAACCAACATTATTTGATGTGTTCAGGAACATATACCGTAAAACAACATAATTTTAATGTATCAGGTACGTATAACGTAAACCAACATTATTTGATACTTTCAGGAACGTATACCGTAAACCAACATTATTTGATACTATCAGGTACGTATTATGTAAACCAACATTATTTGATGCTATCAGTTACATATTCTCTAACCCTACATTATTTGATGCTTTCAGGTACGTATACCGTAAACCAACATTATTTGATGCTATCAGGTACATATACTCTAACCCTACATTATTTGATGCTTTCAGGTACGTATACCGTAAACCAACATTATTTGATACTATCAGGTAGGTTTACCGTAAACCAACATTATTTGATACTATCAGGTAAGTATGTCGTAAACCAACATTATTTGATACTATCAGGTAGGTTTACCGTAAACCAACATTATTTGATACTATCAGGTAAGTATGTCGTAAACCAACATTATTTGATACTATCATGTACGTATACCGTAAACCAACATTATTTGATGCTATCTGTTATATATATTCTACATTGTAACCCTACATTATTTGATGCTTTCAGGTTCGTATACCGTAAACCAACATTATTTGATGCTATCAGGGACATATACTGTAAACCAACATTATTTGATACTATCAGGTACGTATACCGTAAACCAACATTATTTGATGCTATCAGGTACATATACTGTAAAGCAACATTATTTGATGTTATCAAGTACATGTATCGTAAACCAACATTATTTGATGCTATCAGGTACGTATACCGTAAACCAACATTATTTGATGTATCAGGTACATATACGTAAACCAACATTATTTGATTAAATCAAGTACATATAAACCTTAAACCAACAACATATATTGAAAATTTATGTATCAGGTACGTTTACCGTAAACCAACATTATTTGATGCTATCAGGTACGTATACCGTAAACCAACATTATTTGATGCTATCAGGTACATATACTGTAAACCAACATTATGTGATGTTATCAAGTACATATATCGTAAACCAACATTATTTGATGCTCTCAGTTACATATACTCTAACCCTACATTATTTGATGCTTTCAGGTACGTATACCGTAAACCAACATTATTTGATGTTATCAGTTACATATACTCTAACCCTACATTATTTGATGCTTTCAGGTACGTATACCGTAAACCAACATTATTTGATACTATCAGGTAGGTTTACCGTAAACCAACATTATTTGATAATATCAGGTACGTATACCGTAAACCAACATTATTTGATTCTATCAGGTTCCTATACTGTAAACCAACATTATTTGATGCTATCAGGTACGTATACCGTAAACCAACATTATTTGATGCTATCAGGTACGTATACCGTAAACCAACATTATTTGATGCTATCAGGTACGTATACCGTAAACCAACATTATTTGATGCTATCAGGTACATATACCGTAAACCAACATTATTTGATGCTATCAGGTACGTATACCGTAAACCAACATTATTTGATGCTATCAAGTACATATATCGTAAACCAACATTATTTGATGCTATCAGGAACGTATACCGTAAACCAACATTATTTGATGCTATCAGGTACGTATACCGTAAACCAACATTATTTGATTGTATCAGGTACGTATACCGTAAACCAACATTATTTGATGCTATCAGGAACGTATACCGTAAACCAACATTATTTGATTGTATCAGGTACGTATACCATAAACCAACATTATTTGATTCTATCAGGTTCGTATTCCGTAAACCAACATTATTTGATGCTATCAGGTTCGTATACCGTAAACCAATATTTATTGATGATATAAGGTACGTATACCGTAAAACAACATTATTTGATGCTATCAGGAACGTATACCGTAAACCAACATGATTTGATGGTATCAGGTACGTATACCGTAAACCAATATTATTTGATGATATAAGGTACGTATACCGTAAACCAACATTATTTGATGATGTCAGGTACGTATACCGTAAACCAACATTATTTGATTTTATCAGGTAAGTATACCGTAAACCAACATCATTTGTTGCTATCAGTTACATATACTGTAACCCTACATTATTTGATGCTATCAGGTACGTATACCGTAAACCAACATTATTTGATGCTATCAGGTACATATACTCTAACCCTACATTATTTGATGCTTTCAGGTACGTATACCGTAAACCAACATTATTTGATACTATCAGGTAGGTTTACCGTAAACCAACATTATTTGATGCCATCAGTTACATATACTCTGACCCTACATTATTTGATGCTATCAGGTACGTATACCGTAAACCAACATTATTTGATACTATCAGGTACGTTTACCGTAAACCAACATTATTTGATACTGTCGTCCTATGGATGGCTGTGTTGGTCGAAATGACGTCAAGGAGTAGGGTAGAAGCTTGTTGACGGCTTTTATTCAAAGTGTAGACAAGAATTCTCACTTTCTCTCTCTCATGTGTGTGACCCTAGAGGAGGCGGTGACGTAGGTGTATGTGAGGCGGAAGTACCCAGTCTCAGTCTTATTCCCGTCTAATGTCCGTCTAATTTCAGTCTAGTTTCCGTCTGACTGGGGCCTATTGCGGCCCTCTATTTATAATGATTGGGTACGTGACTGGTGCACGTGCCGTTGGGACAATGCTTGCCCCAAAGGTTACCCAGCTCATCATAAACTGTCAAAATTTACTAATTTTAATTCAGAATACAGCCTTACCGGCGCCTGATGCAGGCTTAACAAAATAGAAATGTTTTGATTTTCTGACTGGACTTGGTTGAGGCTGGACAGAACCGCCTGTAATATGCACATTTTGCACAAACTATACTGCGCAGTTAAACAGGTGTGTGGACTACGTGATGTCCTGTCATTCCTTCCAGAACATTCCACGTAGTCCCTACCATACCCATACCTATTCGGTAACAATTTACTAATAAGTTGGTCACCTAGTTTAACACGTGCATAGACCGTGCGATGTCCTGTCATGCTTTCCAGAACATCCCACGTAGTCGCTACTAAGTAGGTGCCGTAACAATTTACTGATATTTCGGTCACCTAGTTTGGCCATGCCCTAAAACAACAACCTAACTCTGGCTGCAAGCATGAGTAAACAATCCCGCGTTACTGACCTTTAAATATATATACCACAATAATGCACTATGAAATTAAACACAGCCTAATAAATATATACATGGTTGTTATTAAATAACTAATACTTGTACTCTTATAAAATACACTATAATTTAACTCAGCCCCGCGATCCACAATTATACACGGCTAACATAACAACTTCTGTCAAGGTTCGACAGGTACCCCACTTCCTGTTTACCTAGCGGGAATATTCAAATATCATATCTATTAATGATATTCATGGGGACTTAAGCAGGGCTGCTAGCCTGTCAATCTCTATAGGGTTACAATCATCTATCACCAATAATCTCATTGGGGCTTAAGCAAGGCTACCAGCCTGCCTACCTCTATAGGGTTACAATACTATCAGGTAGGTATGTCGTAAACCAACATTATTTGATACTATCAGGTACGTTTACCGTAAACCAACATTATTTGATACTATCAGATAGGTATGTCGTAAACCAACATTATTTTGATACTATCAGGTACGTATACCGTAAACCAACATTATTTGATACTATCAAGTAGGTTTACCGTAAACCAACATTATTTGATGCCATCAGTTACATATACTCTAACCCTACATTATTTGATGCTTTCAGGTACGTATACCGTAAACCAACATTATTTGATACTGTCAGGTACGTTTACCGTAAACCAACATTATTTGATACTATCAGGTAGGTATGTCGTAAACCAACATTATTTGATACTATCATGTACGTATACCATAAACCAACATTATTTGATGCTATCAGGTACATATACTCTAACCCTACATTATTTGATGTTTCAGGTACGTATACCGTAAACCAACATTATTTGATACTATCAGGTAGGTTTACCGTAAACCAACATTATTTGATGCTATCAGTTACATATACTCTAACCCTACATTATTTGATGCTTTCAGGTACGTATACCGTAAACCAACATTATTTGATACTATCAGGTAGGTTATCAAGTATGAAGACTTGTTTCAAGGGATTGGATGTTTACCAGGTAAACACAGGATCAAGATTGACCCAACAATCACTCCTGTAGTACACCCACCAAGGAAAATACCGGCCGCGCTTAAGGACCAGGTCAAGGACGAACTGAAACGTATGGAGGAAATCGGTGTTATTGTCAAGGAAACCGAACCAACGGAATGGGTAAACAGTATGGTTGTTGTCACAAAACCAAACAAAATCCGTATCTGCATAGACCCTAAGGATCTCAATCGTGCCATAGTAAGAGAACATTTACCAATGAAAAACATTGAGGAAGTTGTTGCGAACATGCCTGACGCTAAAGTGTTTTCAAAGTTTGATGCGACATCTGGATTTCGGCAGGTGAGGTTGGATGAAGCCAGCTCAAAACTATGCACCTTTAACACTCCCTTCGGAAGATATCGCTTCACACGAATGCCTTTTGGAATTAAGTCGGCGCCTGAGGTGTTCCAAAAGATAATGTCACAAATGGTTGAAGATATCGATGGAGCTGAAGCCATCATGGATGACATTTTAGTCTGGGGTACAGACCAGAAAGAACATGACCATAGGCTGAACCTAGTCATGGAAAAGGCAAGGTCATACAATCTAAAACTTAGTCCAGGAAAGTGCGAGTTCAAAAAAGAGGAGGTAACGTACGTCGGACACGTACTCAGCAAAGAAGGCCTCAAGCCAGACCCCGAAAAGGTTCGTGCAGTCAAAGCGATGAAGCAGCCCCAGAACAAACCAGAGTTACTAACTTTCCTAGGGTTCATTCAGTATCTAGCCTAAGTTTCTGCCTAACATGTCGGATGTTAGTGCACCATTGAGAAAACTTACACAGAAAGATGTCGAATGGGAATGGTCTATGGAGCAGGAGGAGAGCTTTCAAAAACTCAAGCTCATGGCTACCGAAGCACCGATTCTCAGATTCTATAATCCGAAGTTACCTCTTACCTTTCGGTGGATGCTAGCTCTAAAGGGCTAGGCGCAGTAAATCCTTCAAGAGGAAAAACCCATAGCTTACGCGTCGCGAGCTCTCACACAATCACAACAAAATTACGCGCAGATAGAGAAGGAAGCCTTAGCGGTCGTATATGGCTGTACCAAGTTCCACCAGTATGTTTATGGTCGTAAAGTCGAGGTGGAAAGTGATCATAAACCACTACAAGCCATATTTTCAAAACCACTTCACCAGGCACCTGTGATATTGCAAAGACTTTTACTTACCATTCAGAAGTACGACTTGAATGTACAATACAAACCTGGAAAGCTCATGTGGATTGCGGATCATTTGAGTAGATCATACTTACCGGAAACACTGGAACAGCTATTACCGGAAGTAGACGTAAACATGCTTAATCCTACGGGATACCTACCCATATCTCCTGAGAGATATGCAGAGTTTCAGCGGGAAACTGCCAAGGACGTGGTGCTACAAGAACTACAAAATTTAGTGTTAGATGGTTGGCCAACAACCAAAGACAGTATATCTGCAGAAGTACGAGAATATTGGGGATTCCGAGATGAGATTGCCTGCATAGATGGTGTCTTATACAAAGGACCAAAGCTGATTGCTCCCAAAACGCCTAGACCAGCAATGATGGATATCATTCATGATTCACACTTAGGAATAGTCAAGTGTAAAGACAGGGCCAGAGAAGTTCTGTTTTGGCCAGGGATGTCAAGCCAGATAGAGGAAAAGGTCTTAAGTTGTTCAATATGTGCGGAAGTACAACGGAACAATCCAAAGGAACCAATGATACAGGTAGAACTACCAGACCGCCCATGGTCAAAAGTAGCAGCAGATATTTTTGAGCTCAACTCAAAACATTATCTTCTCACAGTAGATTACTACTCAAAGTGGCCAGAAGTACAGCTACTAGACAATCTGACAGCAAAAAAACATGATTGTCCGACTGAAAAGTCTGATATCAAGATATGGAGTTCCGGATGAAATATTTTTGGACAATGGACCACAATTTTCATGCGCGGAGTTCAAAGATTTTGCGAAAAGCTACGGATTCGTGCATAACACAAGTATTCCATACTATGCTCAGTCAAATGGGCCAGCAGAACGAGCAGTTCAGACGGTGAAAAACTCAAAGGATCCTTACAAACCTCTGCTCGACTATAGGAACACTCCTCTGGACATAGATATATCTCCAGCCCAAATGTTTTAAGGACGTAGACTGAAAACCATGCTACCAACTACGTCAGGCCTTTTGAAATCTCATGGTAATGACGAGATCAGCAAACATCTACAAAAACGACAGGAGAAATACAAGTCCTACTTTGATCACAGAGCTAGTAGGAGCAGTCTCAAAAGCTTCCATCCAGGTGACACAGTCATGATTCAAACTCAACGTGATAAACCGTGGGTAAGAGGAACAGTTGAGTGTAAACATGAAAGTCCACGATCGTATGTGGTAAACACGGACAACGGTAGACGGTACCGGAGGAATCGAACAATGTTAAAACCTACTCGCGCTCCAGAACTAAAGCAATATAGTTCCCATACAGGATCTGACATGTGTCATGTGTCGCGAGTTCAACATAGACCCTCTAGTTCTGGTTCAACAGCCATCTGCGAACGTACCATACACTCAGGATGATACAGCTGATCATCAGACTGTGAAGGAGCCACCAGCTACTACCGTGGAGAAGCCATTACAAAGGAGCAGTGGCAGAGTCACCTCAAAGCCTGGATATTTGAAAGACTATGTTCAATAAATATAAGATTTTGTTTAAAGTTAAGTTTTCAAGTTAACACGCGAAAGACTTTAATTTGTTCGAGTTTGTGTTTTAAAATTTGTTAAATTCCGTTTGAACGGTTAATGAGGACTTTGCTTGGATGGACCTTAACCTGTTAAGCTCAAGGTGAATGTAAAAGCTTGTAGGCTATATACATAGTGATCGGTTACAGTAACTGTATTGATATATGGACTCGGCTAAAAGAATTTTTTTAAAGTTCTTGAGAAGGGGGATGTCATGTATATCTTAATCGGTCCATAATCCGGTTAGTAGTGTGTCCCTGTTATTATGTCACGTGCTCGTGAGCCTCGTTTGGATTAATAAATGATGCTGGACCTCAGCCATGTTGGTTGTTTTAATATGCTAGATTAGGCATACATAACAATGGGTTTGTTAGTTTAATTTTCCCGTCGAATTCATAATTCCTGTCCGTTGTAAAACTGATCATTCTGAAATGAACCCGCTTTGCCGAAATTTGTAGAACATTATCAATTTTTTTAAGTGATAGTTAGTGTGGTATTATATATATAAATGATAAGAATTTAGAGTTTGAAATTTGGACTAATATATAATTATCTACATTTACATGTGCGGCTTTCAAGTATGTTACACTGTGTAGGTCAAGAACATGTGTTTCATATTTACAATAGTATATATACGTACATGTAAAGTCTATTGGAAACCAACTTCTGTTAGGGTCATTGTATAACTACTAATTACATAGCCATGTTATTAATTATGATACATGATAAGTTCTAATGAGTAACCATGTTTCCCTATGTAATACAGCAACTACGTTGGTATCAGCTGTTCCAGGTATTGGCTTTCATACCCAAATATTGACATATGTTATCCCGATGTACTGCTATATTAACTCGCAAACAATCTCTGTACAGAGTCGACTCCTAAGACTCCAATAAACGTATCGTACCATCCACTCAGTCTGCGTTGGAGTTCTACATTTCCACAACATACATTTATACAAGATTATCAACATTACATTAGCCTTCACTAGGAATTTGTTAATTTTGCTTAAAATACATATTTCAACTCGTTCATTTACATATACATGTACATGTAATGAAGTTTTTCCACTGTTTCAACATTAAATTGGCCTACATTATGACCAGTGGAATATCGGTCATTGCTCAATACGTTATAATACATGTTTTTAAAAATGTTAAAATTTCTTTCGCCTTTTTTTTCAAAGTGTGTGATAAAAAGGTTATGATATGTCAATTTTGATATCGCACCCTTTATCAGCCCGATACCGCCATATCAGCGCAGAGCATTATTTCTTAACTTGTTGAGAACCAGTTTAGAAAACATGTTTTTTTTTTCTTCAAAACGATATCAATGAGACAATGCTGTAGCATACAATGCTGTATCCTCTAATATAGATATAAGGAAAGATTAAACTAAGTGCAACATAGAGATCCAGAAAGCTATCTTCATCGTTAACAGCAATGTTGGAAGAACAAACAAATAAGAAAAGTTTTAAAATGGAAAGGGAAAGTTCATAAAAAATATATACACTGCATAAACGCAGCCAAACAATACAATATTATCAAAATGAAAAATACAAAACTTAAATTCTTTGCTATGAGGCAGCGTCATGCTTTAATATTTAGGGAGAATATAGCTAAAACGTTATTGAAAGAGTGTAGATGAAGCTTTAGGGCGATTCTTTTTTATGCGATACAACCAATGCACATTGGAAACTTGAAGCGAATGACCTAATTATACTATCATCTATTGACCATCCTTATAACTTCTTTTCACTACTACTTGCATTGTTTAAAGAAACGATTTTAGTCAATGGGAAAACAGAACCATCGATCTTCTTCGCTATTTGAAAGAGGAAGTGGAAAAACTCGCATGTTAAATCTCATTTTCCCCCATCAAGATAATCTGACATGTGAACATGACCATCAATAGGCACACATTACTGTGTCGAGGACTGTTCATGGTGATATTTGCATCAAGGCATATATTCATTCTTGCTAATTGTACGCACGTGTTACTCAAACAATGTGTTGAGATTTTAGAGATAACAATAGAAACGTTATAAATCTCATCTGAGTTGTGATAAATCATAAAGGAATTCACACAAATGCACATGATTCATAGATGCTAATATCTAGTATCTGATTGTTTATCTTGGTGTCCTCGATCACATACTGGCGGGTTAAAGGTCGCGTTCACGAACGTGCTGGTGGGTCATAGGTAACCGGCAAATTAGGATAAGCCATGAAAAACTGATAATATCTGTGGCTGCATCTAAGGACAGCAATCTCATAAATACTGGTTAGTCTGTAAGATATGTTTGACATGATCTTTAAGATATCTGGTTATAAATTTTTAAGGTAAATAATCAATAACGATTTAAACATAAAATTCAGGTAAAAAAATCCCATTGGTGCAAATTATTGCATGAGTAACGCGGAACTTAAGGAACGACTATTTAATGCTTGAGATTCAGTAATGCGCTGATACCTTCGTGTCACACATGGAACGCAATAGTTCCACATGTAAGACGGAGTTTAAGATAAAAAGCACCGTAGGGTGTTTAATATCAAATGACGTGTATTTAATCGACTCTGACATAACTGTATTTTAATTAACGAAGTGATTCTACCTGAGCACCTTCCCGTAGAGATTGTCTCAATCAGTACTGACAGGTACACAGCATCCAACAATGGCGGGCAGTCCGCCTGGTTAGAGACCCACCCTGCTACCTACAGATCCCAGTCCCTAATAGTCGGCAGGAATCAAATGCAAGCCCCATTTGGTTGTCATCAAATGAAAAAAAATATTCGCTTTTAAAATTTTATGAGCCGAAGAAAAGTTGAAAAGCATCAAACGTTGTTCGAGTTCTCATTTAGAGTCAATCAGCATAAAAACTATGCAGTGAAACGTAACGCATTTGTAAAGCCTGTTCTAATCTCGCGAGATCTACACTGAACGCGTGTAATCTTCATATCTAGCTGGTGGAAGTGATGGCGCACGCTTCTAACCTTTTATAGGTGTGAAATTCAACGGTGTAAAATCTTATCGTCAATTTAGGTTGTAATTAATGTGATCTTTACCCCAGATTGACGAATTATGGTTAACCAAATGAGAAAAACACACGACAGCAGACGTATAAGGTATTTGCATCCATAACGCCAAACTTCTGGACAGATTAATCCCAAACACAGTTTGAATGCTAGATAATGATTTTACGTTTTTAGAACTGTAATACCACGGGGAAACTTTGTAGGAGAAATATATTTCTTTCGTAAACAGGAGCAAGAAGAAAGCTGTTTGACGAAACTGCTGGAAAAAACCTGACAGAGTGGCCATATTGAACTGGTATTTCATCTTTAAATGGAAATTGAAATCAGATTTGATATACAAGATTATGTATTTTATGACAGTTAAAATTCAAAGTATTAAATAATATTTTGGCCAAAACCCACAGCATACCAGGTATGAAAAAATTAGACATAACTTATATGCCATATTTAACGAAGTACAATTTCATAAAGTATTATCAAGAAGACTGCATAAACGATAAATTGAACGTTTTTAATCATACAAACTTACACACACATATATATATACATGCATAGTAGAAACGATCATTATTGTTATTTAACACACCGTTTGCGATCAAATATCAAGATAAAATGGTTGTAAAGATGTAAAGTAAAGACTAATCAAAGACCGTATCTCCATGTCGAGGAAGTCTCGACTCGATAAGACGGAGATGTTATCTATCCTTGTATCTGTACTATTACACATTGTCACACTCTGACATAGAGTTGAACGTTTGCCGACTTACGAAATACGCTGGCTATAACGTTACCTGAATTGTATTTTTACCCAAAAATGAAACTGACAGGGGCGACTTGCAATCAGATGAAACAAGTCATTTTTTTCTATTTGCAGATATTGCCTTTCTAAACAGTTGGACATTGCTTCCCTTAGGTTGTGGTAAATTTGGAAACTGCCCTGTTTCATTGTGGTATAGGGATGTCCTTACTCAGTGGTTCTTGTGGATCCATTGATGTCTTAGTTCTATAAAGGAAGTATGACATGGCCCGAGTTTGAACTATACCTGTGTTGCGGGTATCAGCGATGCCGCGGAGGACGGTAACTCTTAAGGAGCGAATGGTTCTATTACCTTGTTATTTTTCAGGTTCTTAGAAAAATGTATTTTAGTATAAAATACTTTTGCTTAATCGAAATTGAATTCGAAGCATATGGATTAAATACGTAATTATTTATGATTTATGGATTTCTGAGTGGTGCCTGATTTCAACAAAGCATTAAAATAACATGTAATATGCATATCAAGGAATTTTTTTCAATTTTCATGATCTTTAAAAAGTCAATCCTGTTAGGCTAAACATGTAAAAGTACATATTTTATAGATATTTACAATTGGGTGATTTTCACACCAGAAACTTTGCTCTAAATGTTATTGTGATGGTTGTATTTTCTTTAAAATGATAATATGCAAAGTCATCATTGCATCTTTAAAACATGACACTCACGAATGAAATTTTGACGAATACATAAATGTACAGGATTAGAGAAATACAAATCATTGAAGGAAATTATGTATAATGTATGCTTTATAACACCATCGACGAATACTTGTTTCCCTTTTCGATAAATATGTTCATCAAGAACTGACCTAGAGATAGGATGTATGACCGGCATCATTGATTAGGAATTTCACGTTTGCTCTCCCAGATAGTGAGAATTAAAGAATATATTTTTGTTCGTGTCTAATAAATTTTTACGCTAGCAATATCGCTAAGGAAACACGCTTCGTCACTTCTACATGAAAGCTTTTCAAATATAGAGATGGTAAACCTCGATGTGAAAAGCTTATCTAAATGTCATTTCGGTAATGCTTATCAATTTGCTGTTTGTGATGAAATGTTGTTATTTACTGTTTATTTGCTTTGTCTTTTTGAAAGAAAATCTTTGACATGCTATTGTTGATTGTTTTTATTATGTAACGTTAGACGAGTATTATTTATATATTCTTTGTAGGTATATTCTGTTTTCATAATGATGTATCTGGTTTTTAATCAGTTGTTTTTATTATCAATCAAATTGGATGATTGAGGTTATAAAACTAATGATCACTAAGTATGTTTTTTAATTTATATGTGAAATGAAAATAAGTAAGTGGCTTCCATTATTTTATTCATCGCCAAGCGTTGTCACTAAGAACACTTTGTGTACTAGCTTGCTTAGACTACTTGCTTAGCCATTGCGATAGCGATCTATGATCATGTACAAAATCCCTTTAGTTTGTTTATTACATGGAAGCCAAATGCTTATCTCATTTACTGATCTAATAAGGTGATATTCTCCGCTAAAGTAGTTTTTATTTGTTGGGTATGGTGACATAAGTATCGCCATGGGTACACTCCCCTGTCCGCGCTAAGTGTTAATTGTGAAACTAATGAAAAATAATAGTCAGACAGAATAAGTCTCCAGGCGTCTCGCGTTATCTACATTAAGTGTTCATTCAGAGGAAAAAGAAAAGACTTCTAACTTAGTCGACGGATTTGGCATTTACTTAGCGTAATCAAGGGAATTGTATTAACAAAATATATCACCAACGTGAAGTCATATTCTTTTGTTGTCACGCCATTGTCTTGAGAAAAAAAGTCAGGAGAACAGCGCCAAGTGCTCCGGAAGTGTAAGCGCTCTTAGATTTACTGGCGATACCTGGCATACATATCAACGTCAAGTTCGGGATAAAACACACTCTGGGTTAGAGAATTTCGTTAAATGGCGAATTCGATCATTAAAAAATCTACCCTTATATCGACAAACGATTGTCCTAATTGGACCATAATTTTGACCGTTAAACTCTCTCACAGTCTTCATAAACCTAATTAAATTTAGAACCCCTTTGTTAAACATTTGATCATCAGCAAGCAAAGTTTGTCACAAATATTGTTATGAAAACTTAGAATATCGATTCCAATGAGACATATACCGTAAGTTGCTATTGCAGAGGTGTTACAATCCATTAATGGACAGTCAACTAAAGAGAAACACCTCTTGCTTGTTGGTTTTGTTAATTTAATTTAATTAGTTTCTTTAAACTTGAAATTCCTAGTAATTTTGTAGTGTATTGGAGCCGACCAATCTTTACATTATATTCAATTAATTAACAAACACCAATGGAGATGTATGAGGGATTTGAATTACTGTAAATAAATATTTCTGCTAATTCTAATTGTGGCAAGGAAGGGGACACCCTCGGAAACCACGGTACTTAATCTCCACTACACTTTATTTATACATCAGATCGCAACCTAGTGTAGGCTGATCACGTGGGTGACTGACGATGGCAGGGGGATATATTAAATGGTCTAGATCACCTGCATTGCTTTTTATTCATGGGATTTAAACCTGCTGATTAATTCAAAAGGATTGGAGGATATTTTCTCTTCTATATCAGTTATCCCTGTTAATCACCATATAATTGCCGATAGCTACCATTAATATGAATATTTATTGTCTATCATATTAATTTCTAAAATTGAAGAATAATAATAGTACTAACATTGTAAATAAAAAATCGTATACGGGAATATTCCTTCTTTGAATTTACAAAAGTCTAAAAAAATTTAAAAGTTTTTTTTCTCCATCTGGAGGAGGATTTTTTGAAAATTTATTAAAAGAGTTACTTCCCTTACCATCACCTCAGATATCGTCTATTGCATTTATGTCTAAGCTTATCACCATGTTTGAACACAATACTATTAGGAAAAGTCGGTTAAAGCTTCATGCTAAATACGCTGTGCTAAATATTTAAGATGGTTTTATTCAATTTCCGAAATGTCAAGGGGGTGTCATCAAATTTTCAGTGAGTTTTTTTTTAATTTTTTTTTGTTTTTTTTTTTGGGGGGGGGGAGGGGGCGTCATTGAATAAGATGATATTTTTTATAAACTTCCATCCACTATACAAATACTACACACAAATTTATTTTCGCCTGCGATTTGATTTCGATTGTTTTCATCAATCAAAGCCCCAGTGAAACTTTTTTTGTAGTTTTTAATCTCGAAATTAGTTTGTTGATAAATGTTATATACTCTAAAACGCGAAGTTAAGTTTGTTTCAGTATCCGGAATGTACAATGAAAGGGGGCTTTACGAAGAATGAAATATCACCAATAAAGGTTGGAAGTGCTTTTAGTGGTATTTTCTTCGATGAATTATTGTGTGAAAACAAAAAGGAGACGCTTAGTCAGCAGTACAACACCTAACCGTTGGTCAATGGTCTACTGGAAGGTTTCACTACTTAATTCATTTTAGTTTTAATTGAGATTTTAGTACCCTCAAAATATTATGTTTGAAGTTTTAAGCTGAACTCTACGTCGTAAGTTTATGTCAAAAACGGTTTATGCCATTCGCAGTTTTGAGAAAGAAAACATCCATCAAACGGTAAAGATGGCGGTCCTCTATTCTGGCATAAGGAATAATTATATCCACTGTTCTGAGGGTTATATCGTACTGTATTATGACTCTGTATCTGTCATTTTATTTATTTTCAAGCAACATAGAATTTTTCACAATTAGAATCCATAAAATAGTCACGAAATGTTAAAACAACAGCTTTATTGTAATTTTATGGTTGGAATTTGTTAAATTAAATCGCATGAATGTCACTTGATCGTGAACATTTCCACCGCGCGTAATATATTGTACATGTAGAAACTTTTTGTTAAATCTAACAATACCACGAAAGAAGCACTTGCGAAAATATTCACGTTTAGAGTATATGATTATGTTTATTTTTAGCTTTGTTTTTATTGTGTCACCAGTCAATTTAATAAATCAATATCAATTCTGTCAGTAATTGAGTGCTATGTCTGTTAAAGATAAAAGATAATAAGTATACCCTATAACCAACTGTCATAGGAGTGTGAACAAATAAACATAATAAATTAATCAAGTCTAAATATATCTAAATCCATTGCCTTTACCTGTTATTATAACAAGCTTCTTTAATTGACATTGACTAACTTACGTTGTACTGTATTTACTTTATCATCTGACTGGGAAATATTCATTAGATAGGAATTAGCATATATCTGACAATATGAAAAATCGAATACATTAAAAACAACATAATACAGAGATCATTTCATGCAGGTATTCCGATCAATTTCAATAGTAAAAAGAACAAGTCGTGCTATTGTTTACCGAAATATTGTGATGCTGAGGAGATGCCGCCTGTCGAGTAGAAGAAGATACTGTATTGTAACTAACGGTGGAGGCCGTGGGTAAGACGGGTGGGGATTGATACCAACCAGTCCTATCCGCTTCCTTCAGTATACGGGTGGGTAAGGCGGCCCGCATCCAACCGGCCGGGAGGGGGCTGGCCCGCATGATCAGCAGGGCGGGTGATAATCAGGAGGGGTGGAACAACATGTGTCCGTATTCTGATTTTATAATCATTTCTTATTTCGCTGCCTATTTCAACTTCAGTTTGATTCATGCTATCTGAAGAGCACACGGTCCCGTTAAAAGTTTTATATTAGCCAGATCTTGTATTGTTGTCTGACCCCGCCCCTGCTGGTCTCGTATGCATGGATAACTCCTTATTTACTTCATTAAACGCACCAGTATGTTTCCGCCAGGCCGTTCGCCTATATGACGATTAGCATTGCAATAGTAGGTCCTGCTTTAATTTCATTCCATTTAATTACCCCTAACCCCTCTTCCCACCTTGTTGAGGGATTGAAACGTTGGAGTATTGAATGGAGTTGTAAACTGAACACAAAGTGCCACTATCTGAGGGTAGATTCATGTAAATGATTATTCTACTCTGTGATAAATTATATTCTTCATTGTTGTTGTAAATAGTACTGTTTTATACAAAACAACAGAAAAGATATCATGGATCTTCATGGCCATTATAAGAGCAGTATTGGTATATGTAATGAGTGCATTATTGCTGCACATATTTTAGTATTTACTTTTGGGTTGCCTCCCTTTGATGTATTGATTTCTGGTTTTGCTGCATCTCTGCATGAAGAAAACTATGTTATGCTACACAAGTTGTAAAATTGTGAATATCTTTAATATTTTTATGTGAATATATAGTTTTATTCCGAACAATACTTAACTAATTCTTATTACAAATGCTGAATTTACGTTTGAATTTCTGTAAAATTATTAAACAAACTAAAATACAATAACGATGATATGATATAAAGATTGCGATCGTAAAATGCATATATCACCACAATGGAAGTCTCAGTAACGACTTTATATATAAAATGATAATACTGACATAATGACTTTGAACGTTCTTATACAAGTCAAATAGTTGACGAGAAAATTGTTTCGAGCTTTGGAAAGTGCAATCAATTTTTTTTTAATTCGCAAATAGAAATTTCGAATAAGTCGAAAATCTCTAGACAGATACATCAAGTTTTTGGTCAATATCTTATATATTCTAATATTGTTTTAGAATCATATATACGAATTGGGAAAAAGTTTGTCGTATTGTCCAATACATTTGGTGGATTTGTTCCTAAAAATATGCGTGGTTCGCATTATTCAACATTAAGATGATATGAATTGCTCCACATAGTTTTTCTAACCTGAATGACACTGACATTATATACCCTTATTGACAGAACGTGTAATGATCCTGTCAGGGATTGAGAGACAGGGTGCCTATGTGATAAAATTTGCTTAAAGGTGATGTATTTTTCCGAAATTAATATTTCAACAGAAGCGGACGTTGGTTGAAAACAATAATGAAACCTGTCGAGAGAGCGTTAGCTAATCAGATATGGGGCTAGGTGCTGGTGTGGTTACCGTGCTGTAATGTGCTGGCGCACTAATTACATGTTTTAATTGATACCTACCCACATTTACTCTTGTTATATTTAGTTTGCTGTGAAATAACTAAAGTTACGGCCGATGCAAATTTGCCAAGACCCCGTGTTTCAGTCATGTTGCGTTCAGAATGCAATTTATTTTGAGAGCTGGTGTAAAGAGGGGTTTTTGTCAGATACGGGATGGAACCCAGCAACGTTTGTAACAACGCTTGTTTAATTAAGAATAAGGGGCATGGTTACCAAGCTGTATCACAAAAAGGCACTACTCTCACTCACACTAATATGGTTCTGTCATTACCATACCAGGTTTGTTGTCCAATGGACAGCCAGCTCATCTCCTTATGTTGATCATATCGTTGTCAGTTTCTTTATTGTTTAAGCATTATCTAAAAAGCATTTTTTACACATTTAATAGTAGTTTATGTAATATTTATTTAGTGGATTTATTCATTCCTGTTTAACTATTTTGTTTAATCTCTGCTAGTAGAAAATGAAAATGGCGATCAAATTAATATGTATGTCTGTAAGTAGTTGGTTAATCGCTGCAGGTTGGAAATGGATAATGAGGATCAAATAAGTTTCTATCTCTTTATGTTTTTTGTTTATTCTCGGGAAGATGCAAATGAGTAATGGTAACAAAATCAATATCTATCTCCCTTCTGACTTTAAAACATTTTTTCATTACTTCCTATTTCTTCTGGGTTTTTTTTATAAAACATTGTAAAACATGATAAGAAATAATCATGATGAAGATGCGATATTATTACTCCAGTGAGAATAGGGCAAAATCGACCTTATTCTGACGTTATTCTAGATTTTGACACTTTAAACTTTGATTTCTCCCAGAAGAAACGAAATAATAATTATTATGAAATTGTAATTATAACTCGATATTAAGGAAATAAAAAAGCGTACTTCAGTATTTTAACCTATTCTCCGTCAAATTGTGGCTAGTTCGTTATGTAAATTCATCGAAAGGAGTTATTTCTACTGTAGGCATACATTTATAAAATGATCAATCAACTTTAGTCAGTACAATACATATTATCTAGAACTAGATATTTCATATCTAATGAATAAATTAGATGATCAACAACACATAGTTGTCAATCTAAAAATAAATATACGATAGGATTTTACGTACAATTAAGAAAAAAAAGTTGAAATGTTTTATTTTTCGATGGATCATATTAATACAATACGTTATATATGGAAATGGCTGCTATTTAGATTTTGTATATTTATTGAATAAATTATCATAATAACTAAATAACTAAAACATACATTAAAGATCCAATAATAAATATAGAATTCGATTTTTTTCACAGATCTCATGTAATGAAGCAATATTTTCGGCAAAATTATTATAAACATATCATCATATGAATACGATACGTTATATACAGAAAGTGATGTTGTTATTATACATTATTAACATGATTTATTAAGATATATGGAGCTGCGTGACTGACGTCCAGAGCGTGAGAGCGACAGTTCCAGGGATAACTAGAGAAAACACGTGTAAAGGACACCAAGACTTTAGGAATACAATTAACTTTCGTCTTGGACGTAACATTACAATTTGATTATAAGAGGACCATATGCGCTAGTAGAGTTTATTTCCATTTTAGTATCAAAATATGTATTCCTGAATACACAGAAGGGGATGGGAGCCCTTTAGCCTGCAACACCCCTTTATTAATGTATACGAGCAAGGATACGGGACCCGCACAATTTGGCCGTATTACTGCTGTCGAGTAATATTACACAAGCGCCGCGCATGTGAATCCGGAGGTTACCAATTTATCATTAACTCTGATTAAGCTCCAAGCTTGTGCCGGGCACATAGATTTATTAGATTAAATTTTGAAAGAGGTCATTGAATAAAAGACACATCTTTTGACATTACACATTTTGCGAGTTTTTTAATGAAGTTACGTAAAACGACCAAAGGTTATAAATTCTCAACGATGTGGGTGGAAATTTGTAAGTTTTGAAAAAGTGTGAATAGAGTATTTAAACCAACAGGTACGAGCGTCTGCCAACCGAAACCGGCCGAGGATAAATACGGCGGTGTACTTGTGTTTAAAGAGCGGGGACAAAACGGCATGACGAGATAACAAACTATTAAATTGGCAATATCATGAAGAGGTTAGTGATAGGCGATGCGGAGCCAAGATTTACGACTTGCTAATGCCTAAATGTGCTTCACGTGCCTGAGGTTTGGTATCGTTATCAAAAGTATTTGTGGGGATTAACGTGAAATATACGGGTAGATATTGCGAGTCTGGCGGGGAGCACGCGCTTGTTTACCGTTATATTTGCTAGTCAAGTGTTCCGGATCTAGTTTCAACACCGTGCACTAAATGGGTAACTCTCTGACACACGGGGCTACACGAGAGGGATCACAGCAAACCTGGCAGTGCTAATAAGGGCCACACAATCAGCCAATTTCTCATATGACGTGTAGTTTACAGATGCAAAGCGTTGCATGACATTCTTATTTATTAGGACCAATTAATTTCTTTTTCTTTGCTTAATTTTCGATTTTTTTGTTTGGTGACCAAAACAGCATGATATATCAAAATTTCATATTCCGGTTCGGATTCAATTCTCAAAACATCTTAAAATGTTTTATCTCTCTATTTCGTAGCATTTCGTTGAATAGTGAAAAGTAACAAAGACGTCTAGATAATATGCAAACAAGTTAAATCATCTCCTTGGTTAGATGTTAAATGAATCGTATCACGTTATATTGCATATAAGACGACATCGATTGATATTTAGTAATAAACAAGGAATACAATGCTTTGATAATTGATGTTGAATAAGCAAGCACGATGCTAATTGATGATAAATAGTATATCATACATCAAAATAGACTATTTTTATGTAGCAATTAAATTTGTATTAAAATGAGTCATGATTGATTTGTTGATATTAACAGATATTATTTTTTATTAAGAAAGTAGCTATTTGATTTATTGAGAGATATTTGATGACATTCTCGATGTTATTTATCAGTATCTAGTAGAAAACATATTGAACAACAAAATATAAGATAAAACACATCTTAATAGAATTACAAATGTATCTCTGAACTTTCTACCAGGTTTTTTATTCTCCGTGATCTCCGGCTTTGCTCCTCATAATTAGCGTCATATTAACGAAGTGGTATTCATCCGAGACATCATTCGCTTATTGTTAACAACATTATTTGTGTCATTTCGCGAATTATTGTAAAAATGTATACATAAATGCAGGATTGACAGTAAAACATATACATGAATGCAGGATTGACAGTAAAAACGTATACATAAATGCAGGATTGACAGTAAAAACGTATACATAAATGCAGGATTGACAGTAAAACATATACATAAATGCAGGATTGACAGTAAAAACGTATACATAAATGCAGGATTGACAGTAAAAACGTATACATAAATGCAGGATTGACAGTAAAACATATACATAAATGCAGGATTGGCAGTAAAAACGTATACATAAATGCAGGATTGACAGTAAAAATGATACATAAGCTAAATGCAGGATTACAGTAAAAAAAATGCAGGATTGACAGTAAAAATATACATAAATGCAGGATTGCAGTATACATGCAGGATTGACAGTAAAAACGATACATAAATGCAGGATTGACAGTAAAAACGTATACATAAATGCAGGATTGACAGTAAAAACGAATACATAAATGCAGGATTGACAGTAAAAACGAATACATAAATGCAGGATTGACAGTAAAAACATATACATGAATGCAGGATTGACAGTAAAAACATATACATAAATGCAGGATTGACAGTAAAAACGTATACATAAATGCAGGATTGACAGTAAAAAGTATACATAAATGCAGGATTGACAGTAAAAACGTATACATAAATGCAGGATTGACAGTAAAAACGTATACATAAATGCAGGATTGACAGTAAAAACGTATACATAAATGCAGGATTGACAGTAAAAATGTATACATAAATGCAGGATTGACAGTAAAAACGTATACATAAATGCAGGATTGACAGTAAAAACGAATACATAAATGCAGGATTGACAGTAAAACGTATACATAAATGCAGGATTGACAGTAAAAACGTATACATAAATGCAGGATTGACAGTAAAAACGAATACATAAATGCAGGATTGACAGTAAAAACGAATACATAAATGCAGGATTGACAGTAAAAACGAATACATAAATGCAGGATTGACAGTAAAAACGTATACATAAATGCAGGATTGACAGTAAAAACGTATACATAAATGCAGGATTGACAGTAAAAACGAATACATAAATGCAGGATTGACAGTAAAAACGAATACATAAATGCAGGATTGACAGTAAAAACGTATACATAAATGCAGGATTGACAGTAAAAACGTATACATAAATGCAGGATTGACAGTAAAAACGTATACATAAATGCAGGATTGACAGTAAAAACGTATACATAAATGCAGGATTGACAGTAAAAACAAGTATACATAAATGCAGGATTGACAGTAAAAACGTATACATAAATGCAGGATTGACAGTAAAAACGTATACATAAATGCAGGATTGACAGTAAAAACGTATACATAAATGCAGGATTGACAGTAAAAACATATACATGAATGCAGGATTGACAGTAAAAACATATACATGAATGCAGGATTGACAGTAAAAACATATACATAAATGCAGGATTGACAGTAAAAATGTATACATAAATGCAGGATTGACAGTAAAAATGTATACATAAATGCAGGATTGACAGTAAAAATGTATACATAAATGCAGGATTGACAGTAAAAACGTATACATAAATGCAGGATTGACAGTAAAAATGTATACATAAATGCAGGATTGACAGTAAAAATGTATACATAAATGCAAGATTGACAGTAAAAACGTATACATAAATGCAGGATTGACAATAAGAACGAATACATAAATGCAGGATTGACAGTAAAAACATATTCATGAATGCAGGATTGACAGCAAAAACGTACACATGAATGCACACGATTTCAATAGATTTTTCAAACAAACATAGGGCAAAGATATAACCATGACAAAATTACCAGGAATATATGAAGCAAATAGTTTTTCATTTTCAATTTCAACTATATTTCATTAATTTTAAATATATCAAATGAATTGAACATCAGGCTATCTCAAACAAATAATGTCAAGTCAATACAATGGAAGAAACCAAAAACTACGTCAAAAAGAGCACACAAAAAAACACAGAAAAAAAACCTGCGGTTTAAAGATGAAATCAAAAACGTAAACGGACATGAAGAAGGCGACATTCCTATATTTGTCTTATAGTACATGACCTGTACATATGTAAAACACTTCAGACAGGCGGTGTGAGGCTCGTAAATGTCAATATAATTTTGAGACCAGAAATAAGAATAAATTCAACTTGCGTCCAACGAGCGTCTGCCAAACATGAGGGTCGAACTTTTAACAGAAAACCCGATTAAAGAAGGATACAAATTAACTTCGCTCCGTCATGGCTATTCTTAGTTGAACCATTTGTATTGTCAAAAACATAAGAATTGTAGTTTCATTAGTCTAAATTTTGTTAGTTATCGTACCACCTTATGTGGAAAATCATCGTTCAGGCAAATTCAGTTAGACCGATGTAAATTGTTTCCAATTGAAATACGGCATTCAATTCAAATGTGGTTACTTCACAATAGAACGACTATATATCAGTGTTTACATATTTACATCATTTTCTTTCTTTCAAACATTTAAAAGTTTGTTTGATCTTAATATTTTTCTTAAAAAGATAAATATTTTTAAAATCAAATTCTTTGAAAGAAGCTATAAAACCTTGTGAAATTGTTTTCTTTCTTTTGAAAAATTATCAACCTTTACCATTAAAACACAATATGTAGCCTAACGTTATCTGGCATGTTTGTGGAAGTGAAATACATAATAGCGGCAAGTTAAGAAAGTTAATCGGTTGACCGCTACAGACACATAACTTAAAGGGGAGGGTATGCGGGTCGTGGGGCCAAAATTTACTAGTTATGGGAGGCGATTTATATCTGTACTGCTGGCGGTGACAGAACATGTCAATAACACCCTAAATATCTTTTCAAATTGTTCAATTTTGGAAGCGTGGATCGTTAAATGTATTTTAAATTAACGTCATTTTCGAGCTGTTGTGATGTGAGGGAATGGTGTAAATTATATTGTAAGAGATATAAAATTAATTATATATAACATAAAGTATGGTTTGTTACAGTGTTTTGCCTATAATTAGACCATTAGTCTTTACTTTCTTTTGAAATCTTTTGTTCAGATACTTCCATCACATTCTAATTCTGATTAAAAGCATACCCTTACTCCTCTTCCTCGTCATCGTTCTATTCGTCGCAACCTTCTTCGTCGAATTCCTCATCATTCTCGTCATCCTGCTCCTCACAATTTTCCTCCTCCTCCTATTTTTACCTAAGCTTCTTATCTTCTCCTGTGCTATCTCTCCTCTTCTTGATTATTGTCCCCCTCCTCCTTCTCCTCAACATTTATATCATAAGAGGTTCTAAAATTTCAAAATGAACACGAATATTATGTCAAATAAGATACCGTAGCTGTCTGAAAATTAGTAAGTTGAAAGAAATGAATAGAAACATATCTTTTTTTTTAATATCTATAAAAAAAATCTTGGACGTCCCAAACAAAAGATGTTTTATGAATAAACTATGAATTGCTTTATTAACAGTTTAAATAATCTAAACCTTGATCATCACAGCTACAGTGTAATTCGCGCAGGCAATGTGACGAGATAACGCAGGGCCCATATCATTAAAGGATATGGTGGTCAATTATATCATCACAGAAATCTGTAGAGTGTGATATCTGTCGTTAGGTATCAATTGGATTTCAATTAATCCCTAATTACTGAAAATTGTTAAATATTAAAGCGGCTCGTCTGGTGTTTTCATTTCTTGATAATTGTGCACACAGCGACTGAATGACACAGTTCTTTACCAATGTCTAGTATGCATGAATGACAGCATTGGGGTGTAAGACTTTGTAGTAAGACTGTATGAAGACGTTACCCATTAATGAAGTGTCAGCATGCTGAAATACAATCTTTTTCACCAACGTATTTTAAATTCTGGTTGATATTGTAAAGATGTCGATACATCATTATTCTTTTCAAGCATACCAATATATGTTCTTTTGTTGGTTTTTTTTCTATAAATTATGGCTATTATTTTTATCTTCAAGAATATATTGCCTTCCAACATTTGATTCTGTTTCGCCATTTGAAGCAACCATTTTCTATTTCCAGGGGAAAATTTCTTTCTTGTAATATATTATGTTTGAACCTCAAACAGCTATACGTGTACCTAGAAATAAACCATGCTCGGATAATAAATCTTAACACACATGGCTCTGCTCATAGACTATGATTGGATGATTTCAATGTTTCCAAATATGTCCAATATGGTCCATATTAATAAGTTAGGAAAGTTTGAATCAATGTTGAAATAAATGTTTCTATGGCTGCTGTCGTTGGCGAATCAGATGATGCTTAACCTTCAGAAACACCTGGTTCTCTTTTTCAACAATTTGTTTTCCTGTGCAAGCCAAGATGCTATTAATAATAATTAATGTTTAATAAGGTTTTCCCGATGATGTGTACACTCGATAGTACTACAGACACAAAGGAGATTTATATTTACAATTATCGACCTATCCAAGATACCGTCGCAGTTTGTTGGCTGTAGTCATATCTTTCAATAATTTATTATCTGGAATATTATGGGTGTGATTTAGTCACTTTCATAAATTCATGTTTTACTTTTTCACGTTATTTATTTTTCTTTGCCTTTTCATATTTGATTCCTACTATTTATTTTATATGCTCTTTTAATGTGGGTTGTCTTTTAAAAATGAATGCTTTCTTTGGTACCATTACCGGGCATATCCTTCAATGACCATAACTGTAAAAAAAAGCCCACACTTTTTATATGGTAAAAAAACACTAGCAATTTACTCAGAGAATAAGTTTTGCAATGTCCCTGTTAAGTAACATCCTCACCAATCGTAATTGTGTGTAACAACATTATACACAATACGCCATGGCGGTACCACAGCTACACCTAAACATTTCACGCTGTCGGTCTGATAACCTCGTTATAAGTGACTATATTTGCTGTATAATATCGTTTTGGTCTAACTACCAATCGGCTAACTATACTAATGCCATTATTACGAGGATACACAGTCTGACTTGTATGACCCCGGTCGTTTACACTTTAGAGACCATCAGACATCCCCTCCTTGTATTCCTACCTCCAACCCAATCATGCTTAATAATACATGTTCGGTCTCACCTGGACTACGGGTGAGTTTGATTTCTATCGTTTATTTATCACTAGATTGGTATAAAAAATT
Source organism: Argopecten irradians (assembly GCF_041381155.1). Lineage (NCBI taxonomy): Eukaryota > Metazoa > Mollusca > Bivalvia > Pectinida > Pectinidae > Argopecten > Argopecten irradians. The sequence continues at coordinate 36,559,891 of NC_091139.1, forward strand.
AAATGATAGCTTCTTGTTAACTTCCTTCGACATTTAATTACATGAATATAAAAAAAACAATACAAAGGATTGGTTTTTTTTTTATTATGGAAAGACATTTGTACTATTTGTTTGAAAGCGTTAAGAATATTATCTTTACTAAAATCAGATTTAATGAAAAAATGTTATTGGTAAAAATGTTATTGGTTATTGGTAATGGTAAATTTCAATACATGTAATTTTAAAATCCATATATAAATATTTGAACTTTTCATTACTATGTAATGCGTTTTGGTTTCGTAATCTCATCATTCCTTTATGAATATAGCGTTATCGAGCTATTCTTTTAACGAAGTTCTGACAATTGACCTCAATGTTTGTTGACTTTATAACGTTTACTGCTGGTGCCCTTATATCATGGCACACATTTTAGATAGCGAATATCGATATAAATGATAACGGTAATCGAAACGCTGAATGTAGTACAGAGTGTTACTTAAAGACAGTAATTATAACAATGGTACAAAACCCAGGTGCTCTAGAAAATATTTCTATTTAACAGGCTTTGGAAAATTGAATTTTGAGTTTTGGTTTTATAATCAGCTGCTTACTGACCAAAAAGGGTTGGTCATTTCACCTATCAAGTTATTAACACAGATAACGGTTTCAGCTGTACCTTCTTATGTTAACTCAATCGTCACTTGAGTCAAATTTAACTTTTCTCGCTCTAAGGTAAAGAGTTTATTTTAAATTCCATTAAACATGAAATAAAATGTGTTAGAACCTAAGATTTGTCTTAGAATATCAAAATAAGGTCAGACCCTAAGATAAAATAGATACAAGTATAAAACTAAATTAGTCTTTGACTTAGCCAATCACAGAGGGTGCCATCAAAGTTATGCATTGTTTATCGACATTGCAAAAATTAACATAGTAGTTACGGGAAGGCACTTTTTCCACACGAGAAATTAAATGAGAATGTGCTGTCTTTTGTAATCTGTCTTTATTTCATAATATATGTGGAAAAAGCAAATAAGGCTATTTAATTACCAACACGTGCTTCTTAAGACACATTTGAACTCTAAGATAGACAGTGCATTTTGCTATTCTATTAGTAGATAAAATTAAATGTGTCCATATCTTAATGTCTTTTGGAGGAAGCCTTGACGGCGGTCGAACGTAAAATTTGTCTAAGAATATCAATATAAGGTCAGACCCTAAGATAAAATAGATACAAGTCCAAAACTAAGGTAAGCTTTCACTTAGCCAATCACAGAAGATTTCATCAAAGTTATGTATTGTTTATTGAATTTGCTAAAAAAATAACATTGCAGTTACCGGAAGGCACTTCTTCCACATGAGAAAATGACTGAGAAAAAGTGATGACTTTTCTAATCGGTCTTTGTACCATTATATATGTGGGAAAGGCAAATAGAAATTGTTTGAAGCTAAATATTAATTAATCATCCATACATGCTTCTTTTCCTACTTCACTCTGGAACTGACCAAGTTGAAGATGACTGTAGAAGTGACAACTTACATTGTTCTAATATCAATATTTGTTTCATTTAGACTTCTATAAACAATGTTTTCGGCGTGCTTTGAGTTACAGCGAATACGTTCGTCCTGATTTGATGTCTACTCTGCAAATCCATTTTTGTCTGTTTTATACCGTCTTATCCTTTGATTATTTGATTTTATTTTCACTTTCCGACAGTTTCCGACAGCGCTGTGATTACATAAGTCAAAATCAAATTAACTTGAATAAATACAGAGTTTGTAAACGAATTAGTATATATCTATAAGAACAATTTTGTTATAACTTTTTCCAAATATAAAATTTATAATGAAATTATCGTAGAGAAATTTAAACATAATCCTGATTTATCTCAAATTTTAACACGATTAAAATATAAATGTATATACATCAGAAGCTAAATCTGATTTCGGTATCGAAATCAAATTTGTCGAAGTTGAAATGACATATGTAAAAAATCAAACAATGGAGTTCTTTCTATCCGCTATTACATTCCATCATTTTGTGAAAAGACTATTGCGCATGTTAATTTTTTTCTTAATTGTCCACAGAAAGTCTCCATGAAGCCTAGTGGCGCTATGAGTGCTTCAAACCCTAGCGTAATCCGGCGACGCGGAGATCGCTAGTTTGATCCCCGGCATCAATGGCTGCTCTTGTTCTAAAGCTTACTGCTTCTGCCGTGTCATATACTTTACAGCAATACCACCCAGGGGGACACTTCAACTTTTTCTCGTTCTATTAACTCTCATTAAAATTGATTTTTCACTTCGAATCGTAACATAATCATGATAATTGTTAACTTGTCGTGGAAAACAAGAAGACTGTGACGCGCTAGAACTGTCGTTATCTGATATTAACAAATGGTTGCCTGGCAAACTCCCCATTGGTTTCTACACAAAGTCTAATTTATGTTGTTCAAATGAAATAAATTTATTTCAATATATACTTTTATTCATTTCTATGCTAGATATATTAAAATATAACATTGCTATACGCCAAAGTCACGATATTTAGGTAAATCAGAATCAAAATAGACAAAATAGCAAATTATTACATTTTCTGTTTTGGAGGTTTTTTCCCACCTTGCCTATCAATCTTACTCACCCAGGCCTTATCTTCATGTGATTTACGACTTTTTACATCAAATCCACTCCGACCAGTATTGATTGCTCTAATTGGTCAAGCCCGACACTAAGAGCCCCCGTAGACATATACGACTGTGACGAACCACCATCACTACAGAAAGGTGCTGTGTACTTTGTTGCACACCTCCCGTGAATGTTTATAATGTAAAAATTTCTTTTAACATCGAAGTAAAATTGATCTACATTTACAGGTTCATAGTCCATGTTATCGGTTTTAATACTTCTATGATAACTATATAACGAAGATGACCTTTCCCGCACCAGACTCAATTTGTATAAACTGTGGAAACACTTGTGAAAATGCTAACCATTTCTTTTTTGAATGTTAGATTTATGTTACTGCTCGTACAGATATGTATTAAAATTTAAATGACCTGAACATGCAAGTGAATTTATATCTATTACTTTATGGAAATGAAAACTTGGGCATGGAAGTAAATTGTCATGTATTTGAACTTGTGCAATCATTTATAAAGTCCAGCAGAAGATTTTGAACATATTATGAAAATATAATATATAGTTTATCTTGTTGTTATGTACTCTATCTGTTAAATTCAATTATGATTTATACCTATATCAACACCTGTGAATATTTCATGTTGACTGGAGAAGGCGTCATAAGTTGTAATCACGTGTGCCTTATCCCTTTGTTTTTTTTAAGACAATGAAATATGTTTAAAGTCAATATAACAACTTACTTATAAAACAATGGCATTTATTATTTTAAAAAAAAAGTTTTGGGGACAACTTTGAAAAATATCACAGAACATGAGATATTTGTATATAAGGGTATTTTCGCTTGTCTTTCCAAGTCAATACTATTCGCGAAATCAATCACCGTGAACACAATTCCATTACAAGTACAGTATACTCTGTTGTTTGTTTATCAAATATCCAGGAAAAAACCAACCAAAGTTAGGTAGAGAAACGTCTACTAAAGTCGCAGTGAAAATGAGTTAAAGTTAAACAAATACCTAATTTTGTATCAATTACTGGCCATCCACATTCCATATTATAATCATTTGCAACATATCAACATGGTAGATTAGAAAGAGAGAACGAATTTTAAATTTCAAAATAAAAGAACGGAAATTTAACGACAAACACGTGTACAGAAGGAGTGTCAAGTCAACAAAAGTTCCGTTATTTTTATCAACTTGTCTTGCCCATATGAATAAGTATTTTATATTAATGCCAGATTTACATTTTAATAAGGATAATTTTAAATCCAACTCTAACCAAACCATTAAAGTAAAAAATATTTAAAATTGACATTTCATTGTAAAGGGAAACTAAGGTGAACACGAACCTGACAGTAGTAACATATGGGGGATTTGTCCGTGTTTTGTACCAAACATTATTTGACTCCGGGAGTTAAAGGTCAGCTCAAAATATGTGCTGATCCTAAGTGACCCCTACCTGTCCCTCCTAATACATTATTCATACCTGTTGTTGGTTTAAGTTATAAAACACTGAGCAAATGCCAGAAAATAGCTTAATATTATATTATTATTATCTCTTGTGCGTGTCGAATTCACAAATATGCATTCAATATGATTGTCATTAATATGCACCCACGCGAATGATATGAATTTTTGTCCGACCACCCGTAGAAGGAGTGTCCATGCCACGGGCTTCTGGCCATTTAACAAGCTAACTGGCCAGGTGTCGAGATGGACATTCGAGGAATTATAATCATTGAAAATAATTGTTAAGAAGAATATACGAGGCGGGATTATCATTTAATATTTATTGTAATATTTGAGGAGCTAAACATGGCCCTGACAAAAGGCAGACGTCCAAAGGAAAGCAGAGGTCGAGATCAGTCAAGAGGTATCATATCCTAGGTCTTCTACGGCCATCCACCAGTCGCGCTCCGGACAATCTCCAGCCACGTTATCATGTCCGGTCCGTGTCCATTTCTTAGCCCTGGGCGTAAAAGCGTCTACAATTTCGTTCACTTGAAGCTGCCCTCCTTTCAATGAAAGATCAGCTTATAATAATAGGCTACAATCTTCGAATCCGGTATTTGGTCTGTGTCTTATGATTCAAACTAAAGCGCCGATTTGACATCTCTATTTCAAAGGTCTGCTGAGGACAGAACCTTTTGTCAAAAAGCACTTGTAAAGTGTTTGTTTCAGAGTAAATGTTTAATTAACAATTATCAGAGGATATGCCCCAGGTTGGAAGTCTGTTTAAAAAGTGATTCCCTTCGCCTCTTCTTTGTAACAAAACCCTATCCTCAATCATAGATTCCTAACGGAAGAAAACATTATAGTGACATTTTGATAAAAAAACCCATAAAATTAAGGTAAGTTGAAGCGGTAATGCCACCATCGATCGCGATATATTTTTTTTTTAATTACTGTAAACAAATTTATTTTCGCGACGACTATGTTTTGCGTTTGCACGCTAATGATATTTATACGACGCTTTACCTTCGCGATTTACTGTAGTAATATCTTTTTCGCGGCGAATCAATTTCGCGTTTTCAAGTCCAATGACATTTTTACATGTAAAACGCTGTACTGTGATTGTAGTTACAGGTAAAATACTGTAATGTGATTGTAGTTACAGGTAAAACACTGTATTGTGATTGCAGTAACAGGTGAAACGCTGTATTGTGATTGTAGTTACAGGTAAAACGCTGTATTGTGATTGTAGTTACAGATAAAACACTGTAATGTGATTGTAGTTACAGGTAAAACGCTGTATTGTGATTGTAGTTACAGGTGAAACGCTGTATTGTGATTGTAGTTACAGGTAAAACACTGTACCGTAATAGTAGTTACAGGTAAAACACTGTATTGTGATTGTAGTTACAGGTAAAACACTGTATTGTGATTGTAGTTACAGGTAAAACGCTGTATTGTGATTGTAGTTACAGGTAAAACATTGTATTGTGATTGTAATTATTTATTTTTCGCTCACGGCGATTTATTTTTGCGAATTCTTATCGGCCGCAAAATAAGCGAAAATAAATCGCACGCACAGCTGATTTACAGAATTTCGTTGTTCGATTGTACAAGTACTTTCTAAGACATGCTGGAATATGATGGAAATAGAAATAAGGACTGTAATTGTCATAATTCGACACAACTTTCAAATTGAAAATCATGCTATAATATATGATGAATAATCGACTAAGTTACTATATACTGTACATTCTATAAAACTGTTCATCAAAATATACTCCCCTTGAAAAGTTGACATTTACTGATGGTACAAGTTTAGCTGGATTTTGTACTTATTTATGCCTTTACAATACACGTTTCTCGACAATAGACAGCATATTACATTTGATTGAAAATAACCATGGTATAGGGAGTTTAACCCCTTCCCCACGGATTGTGTTCCTATGCGTAATGTTGAGCTGCCTCACAGCCTCTAACTATGACCTTAAAAATTAAGTTGATTCTGCATCCCACCTAGATCTTTAGTGTTGGTTGATTCGCTGCCCCCACCTATAACGTCAGGCATTTCCGCGTTAAAACTTATATGTAATCTTTCTTTTGACTCCCAAAAGGAATATATCTCATAACGTCTAATTGCTCAGTGCCAGCATATATAAACATCAATGCTTCATATAAAATTGAATTTGGATCTGATATTCACAATATAGAGGTCTGTTTATATTGCAAGGGAGTCCTTCAGGTGGCAAAAATATATGATGGTAAATTCTGATTGATTTACAGACAAGCTGCTTACCAAAGTACCCTTATATTGAATTGTGTAATATACAAATATGACCAATAAAATCCATATACCTCAAAATGGATACTATAATCTAATTTTAGGAATCACCGGGATATTCTTAAGTATAAATAAAAATCGAGACGATGACGGTTTACTGAGGAACACGGAAATACCACAACATAACGAAGTGTAAAGGCTATTGACATCACTGTAGGTAACTCACCAGGTTAGACACCCTTCGCCTGACATTTCTGATGTTTTTGTAGAAGCTGTAGAGATTTGTTGTATCCATCTGGAGATATCCGTGGAATGAGACGTCTGTTCCGGCCTTCAGGTACTAATAAACTACTACACTTTGGCGTGCAACAACTCCCTGTCCTTCAATTGAATGCAAGCATATAAATCGCCATGTTCCCAAAGGTTGTTTTTCCTCTAATTTAACAAATTTAGGAACAATTCTGACCTACTTATAAAAAAATCTTTTTTAAGGATAGGTTTAAATGTACGTTTAAAAGTCACTAGAAGTAGGCCTGTGGTCAGAACGATTCCCTCCATCGATGGACATCAGATAAGTGTGGCACAAGAATGATCTGTAAGTAGTTAAGGTTTTGTACATCATAAGAAAATATAATTCAATTATTTCTATACGATGACTATTTATTAATGTGGACAATATTTAACAATTTTATAAGGTTTTTTTTAATATGTGCAACCGTAGGGCGCATCAAAATGTAAAATATTTTTCAAACGCTGACATGTTTTGACATGATTTGGATTTAAACGAACTTTTTTAAATACCTGCAAAACGACGGATAATTAAGTTTGATGTTTACTTATATTGTTTATCGCGAGGTAAAATTCCTAGATGACGTATGCTAGCTTAATCTATTTATTTCACTACGTACCCAAATTAAAAAGCTATATTCAATTTATATTTATAGAATTGATCCACTTTTTAATAGCATTGGGTTTTTGAAAATTTGTAAACCGGAAGGCCCTGTCCATGATTCATAACCAACCGCTAGGAATCATGGGTAGTGCTTCATGGCTAAGAATCGTTTGTTAACGTTTGCATTCGGTATTACATAATCTATCAAGGTCTAATAATTCAATAATAGTGACTGAACGAAAAATGATTCTTTTATTTGCTTCAATTATTACAAAGATATGGTGCATAATCAAATTAAAAGTTTTAAAGTGATGATTTCACTATAGCACACCCTGATATTCAACAAATGTAACAGTTATTGTTTTTTTTATATTATTTAATCTATTATCATGATGATGTTTACGTAATGCATCTGATGTAGGTCACACCTACCATTATCGTATAGTATATGAATTCACACACTTATTAGTAATAAGTTAATTTGTAGTAACTTATTTTGGGACATCATTACACCATTATCTCAGCCATTCAGAAGCGACGTTACAAACGGCGACGGTATTTTTTCCTCTATATGCTGATCATGTAGTAATTTTTAAAGCCAATGGAAATGCTAGATACGAATGAAATTGAAGTTTAAAGATTATACAAAAGGGGATACATACATATCTGAACTTGTATAGAGAAGAAATTAGTTCCATGTACACCATTATCGTTCTGATGGAATCCATAGGAAGTAGAATTTTATTGTTAGCTTACTCATAAGGGAAATCATAAAGCATCCTAATCTGTATTTTTTTTAAATAATTATTTTATTCAACATTTGCTTGTTCTTGAAACGGATATGATACACAATCAATCATCCATTGTTTTTGGTATGTATTGTAAATATTTTTTTCTCGCTTATATTAAACGGTTGTTATTGTTCCCATACTACATGTAACGTGATTAGTTGTAGTTAGACTACAGGAATCAGATGAATGTCTTTTGAAGATGTGTTTGGGTACAAATACTTTTGTCGTAAGAATATCTGTATAAGGATATTATCAAATTATAATTGTTATAACTATATTAAAGTATACTCCTAACATTTAAATAGAATTTCATTTTGTCGCTAAGAGCTTTCTTAAGTATGAATTTAAAGCACAATTCGTGTTTCTTTTTAAGGGTAATGCAGATATTCATTGCTATGACATTTATTTTGTAAGAAAACCTCGGATAATTATAGCGTATGCTAAAATTGAATGAATAAATCGATATTTCTTCTCAAGATAGTATTCATCATCTTAACAGAAACTATCACTAATAGATGATATTGAAACGTGATAATGGTCTGTTCAATAGGATCGCCAAACTTTTTTTATTACTGTTTAGAGCCTTAATAATAAAAAGTGTTCCGCCAAAAACATTTCTTTTATCGTTATTAATGTGGTCCTAATATGGGACAGGAATGTTTATTATGGTGTTTTGTTTGTTTTTTATGTGTTTATTTGTTTGTTTGTTTGTTTGTTTGTTTTTACTTCGATTTGGGGTTATTTTTCAATTTTATTATGGTATTGACTACGCCGTTACACAATGCATTACAACACCGGTATTAAGCACTATGCTATATTTTTAAGTGATATTTACTAAACATCACATATTAGAAATGTAATGTAATGCTATTTACTGCACTAGGAAATGTTTGGTGTCAAATGGTTTTGATATGTGTTGGTATTAACAGAACATAGCTAGGCTTATCGTATCTTTTCTTAGCCATCGTCCATTTTATAGATAATTTCATTTTATACTGAATACAGTGAATGTTTTAATACAATACTGTTTATCTATGAATATTTACGTTGTCGAATTGTTCCAATGCTTGCATTTATTATGTTATACGTATCATTACATAAATCACAGGTAATTAACCTATAACTTCCTAATCAGAACTGCAATCAACATCAATCAACAATGAAGTTATTTTAATTGCACGACCTGGGAAGGTAATTTGTGAGCCCGTGTATTATTCGAATTCTAATCAGACCGATGGTGTGGGTCTCCGGCCCTTAAGACCAGGTTATTTGTAGTAAGGGTATTACTCCAGCATAAGTTGATAATCCTCGATACTTTGTGATGTAGCAGTTTTGAGTAATATTGTTTAGGATGTGTTTATACACCCTTCCCTAATTTGGTAATCCCAAACCAGTGATTTATCTCTA